>NC_052504.1:93072650-93180150 GCF_014356525.2 Nilaparvata lugens
GACTAATTTATTTACAGGCACAGTCTACAGTTGCATATACATAATAATGATTGTATACTGTAGCCTACTCTTTACTGGCTTAATAGAATTCGCATTATTAGTTCGCATAATTGGCAGAATGGTTGTTATGCCTCTACGTTTGTTTCTGTTTACACAGTACCACAATTACCAGTCTAGATGGCGCAATATTTGCAATAGTGCTGATGGCATTCCTTGAATGCATCCGAGCTTTGAAAATACTTCAGAAATCAGAAATAAAAAAGCACTAGCGATTCACTCTCTGTCTAATAATTATTCCTCTCCTCTTATCTTTCTCTATCATAAGTAGAATATCTGGTTGAAGTAAATATTATAGTTGCTCTACGAAATTTCATTAAGTAGTGTAGTGGTTGAGCTTTCGCGTTGTTTGGTCGGTATGGCGTTATGGTCTTACAAAAAGTATTCTATTTTATTATAAATATTATTAATTCAATTGATAGTGATATTAATTCACTTTACAGTATTTGACGTAATTAAAGTGTGAGCTCTATCCCGTCCTGATGTAGGATAGAAATGCTTTTGTCTACATAAAAAAGACTCTGATGAGTTATCTTGCTTTCCTCAGTTCTCACTATCATCTAGGATACAGCAAATTTAAGGTAGGACATGGAATAAAACAGTTACTCCTATAATCTTGAAAACATTATAGAAATAGAATGTTCAATATTTAAATATTATTCCCAAGTATATTTTTTATTTTAATAATAGCCTCTCCCTCTTTAATGGGCCCTTTTTCATCTCCACACACTGTTACTGAACATGTAATTGAGGAGGAACAATTGGTTAAAAATGCATTGAACTGATTTTTGCCAATCCCGGGATCAGTTCCGGGATCCCGGGATGATATTGGATAGTCCCGGAATACCGGGATTGGAAATCAGTCCGGGATTGACATCCCTACTCGTAAAAGTAGTACGTTTTTCCAAATCTATATCGAACCATTCATGTGGAAACAATCGCTAAAAGTCTCTTGTTGGCATTTTTCAGACATCTATGCAAATTATTATCCATACTACTGTATTAATAAAGTAAAGAATTGAAACTAACATGCATGGGATAGGAAGAGCATGTTTGACGCATTATCACTTCTAAACTACTGAACTGATTAACTTGTGATTTTGAACTTTGTGACTCGAATATATCGAGGATGGTTATAGGCCTATTTTCCATTTTTATAAATCAAATCATTTGAATTATCAGAACAGATTTGTTCAATTTTTCTCATAGATCCTTGCGGAGTGTGGGTTACAGTATTTTCAATTAGATAGGAATAAGAGGATTCCTATACTATTAAACGGGCAACTTCTGTTTATATGTTCATATGTTTAGATGTTTATATGTTTGTATTTCACCGGATCTCGAAAACGGCTCTAACGATTCTCACGAAATTTGGAACGTAGTAGGTTTATAAAATTCGATTGCACTAGGTCTCATCCCTGGAAAAACTCGCTGAAAGACATTAAAAGGATAATTATTATTCATCCTTGGAAAAACAGCTGATAATAATTATTTCGTCGTCTGTTGGTGATGGAAGTGAGTGAGCGAGTTCATGTGTGTAGGACTGTGTCAAAATTATGACTCAGCAGTTGAACTTTTGTAATCATTCAATCAGAAAAGGCGGGTTGCAAAAAAGCCGGTTAGTTTCAATCCTGATAATTCCGTTAGATCCATCTTCCTGAAAAGGTCTTCTCTGATTGGTTCACGTGAAGTTAATCAGGATTAAAATCTAACTGGCTTTTGTGCAACTGGGCCTTTGTGAGGGAAATTTTGCATTCCCCTGGGAATTAATCTCAATTTACTGTGATTAGATAGAACATCTCTGTATGAATGTTATTATAATTTCTTCTTTCGTTATAAATTTTTTATGCTTTTGTACTCCAGAGCAAAGCTCGGTCCCCGATATTATAGATTTATTTGATGAAAACATTCATAGATGTTTTCATTTATAGACATTCATAGAAATTTATAGACATTTATAGATTTATTTGTTAGTAAACATTTCATTCTCATTACTATGATGAATTACTATGTTTCAAGATTTTAGAGAGAGTTTAGAGATTACACGAGAAAACACGAAGATCTGTAATGACTCAAGAATGTACCTTGAAAACTGATATATTATCTCAAATGTTGCTTGTATTGTTATAATAAAACATATGATAATTCAAGGAATATTGGAGATATGTTCTTTGTAGAAAATACTAAGGATTAATGAAAACACAAAATATAAATTGTCAACCACTACTAACTTCATTTTAGAAATAAGTTCACTATTACTACTTAGTCGGTCCCGGCTGCCTAAGAAGCAGTCGTTAGGTCATGTCAGAGGCCCTGAGATTGATCAGTTGCGACCTGAAAACTCTGACACCAGACCTGAGCCAGCCAGGTCACTCGATATTATTATTATTATTATTATTATTATTATTATTATTATTATTATTATTATTATCATTATTATTTACTTGGTTTCTATTATGAAAAGTTTCCACAACATCATGCACAATACAAAAATGTAATGACAAAGTATTAACATTTGAAAAGTCACCTTATACACCTATCACGGACAGTACAATCAGTTTTGAGCTTGAAAAGTGTACTAAATACTTGTTACCTGTTGACTTTATCTCTGAGTGTTTTAGAGCACTCGAATTCCGTAAACTGTTGGAAGCATTCAAGCTCCAAGTATGTGTGCATTGTTCTAATCTTCAACAGCCACCATGGCATTCGGGTAATTATCACAATTACGATCAGAACTTGAAAATGTCCTCAGTCGAGTCTAGTGTATTGAGGATATCAAAATTAATGCCAACAGACTAAAGGATGTACAAACACAATGCTACAGAATCTAAACGAGCGGGAACCTCTACATGCTGCAATAGTTAAACGGCCATTTGCTATAGAAGGGTTTGTTATTCTCTGAATCTTACAAGGTAATTTAACTAGGGCTATGACCGTTCCATTACCCAGCAGTATCAACTTTGTGCCAAGTTTGCGTTGTAAAGTTGAACGATCTTTGCTACAAATATTTAGATACGATTTTTGAACCCATTTCGGCTTACGATGTTTCGGCACGTAGGCCTAGATACACCAACATTTAAGCAATATTGCAGCATTATTTCGCTATATTATGCGACATTACAGCTGTGCAATTTTTATTCTTCAATTCAGTAGCCCATTACTATGGCCATTTGTCTGAAAAAATACACATTTTAATACTAGTTACTTTAATGAGTTGCACAATGCTTATCACCGACTAATTAGTATAATTATGATCAAGTTTTAGGCTCGATACAGGGTACATATCTGGGACATTAGGTGTAGCGAGAAGGTTACAGTAATTTGGAGGAACAGGTTATCGTGTTATTCCTGAAACATTGGAATGCAGAGGTAAGCATTGTTTTCTTTGACGGTGTGAAAGCTGGATGAACAGTGAGTAGAAATTACCTGAGAAGTATACAGTGAATTTCATTGAATGCCACGAATTCTATTGTGATGTAACGAGTAACCTCCTGTACTAAGAGTCTACAGTATTATATAGAATGTAGAACCTAAACCTCGTTTTAAATTCTTCTGAAAGAGTGTTATTAATGGAAGAACTATTACACGGACTTCAGAGAGAATAGCTGTAGTCTTGGTTGGAATTCTAAAACTTCATTATAGTCTAGTAATATATCATTATGAATGCAATAATAAATTAATAAATCGAATAAAGAATTGAAGAGAATGATTCATTTTGAATATAATAATATATTAACTATACATCTACTTATTGTACAGGTATATTGTAGTTGAACTTCCCAGGCTATACAAACAGAACGGTCAGGTCGATATGAAGCTTTATTGCGCTCGGGATCAACATTCTTCATCTAAATATGCTTTATCAATATCTATAACTGAGTCTATGAGATTCTAACTGAATCTATGTGATTGTAACTGGATCTATGAGATTCTAACTGAATCTTCAAATGTTTTTATCATTGCCAGCTTTTTAGTGGCATCTATCGAAACCGAAATCCACACCGCAACACACTCGTTCTGTTTGCACCTCTACAGCTCACAGCTACATTCACTCACTTAAATATTGATTAATAATTTCACTAGTCAATATTCACTTTGATATTCCCTTTCAACAGACTAACAGTAAGCATTGGTTTAATTGGGAGGATGTTACTTATAGGGAACTCTGGCAGTTCATTGATCCTATAAGAGAGATTGAGAAAAACATATTTTTAGTCACATATTTTTATCTGTATTTACTTTTTCCGTTTGTCTGGTTTCTGATTGCTATCTGTAGGGAAAGTGATTACATTTGTCATTTTCATTTTTTACTTCATGTGTGCATCCGTTAATTAGCTGTTTTGCCTTTCCAAGATTGACAGGGTTGTCAGCAAAAACCTGGCTTACAAGTTTTAAAGCACCCTCTGAATTATACTTCATCGTGCAATGATCGAAATCCCTGGGCCATGTGACGATGATCTTCATCCAGTTTGATCTCCGGTGAAAATTCAAATTTGACTGGTCAGGTATTTTAAATGTGTTTTTGGAAAATTTTGGTTTATGTCCGAAATTGTAGAACTAGAATTTTGATGCTCATGTGAAGACTATTAAACGTAGTTTCTATTTGAAACCATTATTTCTTTACCCCTTCGCATGAGACCCAGTGTCTCCAAAAAGGTGTCACTTGATAAGCTAATAATGAAATAATGGGAAATTCGCATACCTGCTCGAAAAGTGTGTTTTTTATTCCATATCAAAACAACCACTTACTCCTCCAATGGAGGAAAAAATCTATAGGAAACATTTCCGTAATGAAAAACATTTTCCCGTTGGGTAATCTATATCATCACAGAAAAAAGAGACCATAATAATTAATCATTGTTGTTCATCAGTTTGTGGTATTATCCAAAACACTTGAGAAATAAAGTGCTTGAAGTCAAGTAGTGGTTGCATATGATTGTCAGTAACTCGGCAACGTCTGAACTTTAGAAGCTTGTGAAATTATTTAGGAACAACACTGTGGTTGAAGCCATCGAAGCGAGGCGTTTTATCATGTGTTAAAGACAGTACAATGACAGCGGGCCGTCATCTGGCTAAATGCAGTACAGAAGACAGCGCTATCTCAACTCACAAACAAGTTGTTCTGGCGAAGTGCGAATCAGGATGAAATTCGCTCGGCATAATTCCTGGCTCTCAACAGAATAAATAAGTGAGCACTGAGAGACGACAGACTTGTATTACTGTATTACTGATTACTGTATCACTGTATTTCTGTATCACTGTATTACTGTATTACTGTATCACTGTATTTCTGTATTTCTGTATTACTGTATTACTGTATTACTGTATCACTATGGACAACAGAGTGTGTTTTCTACATGACTGTAAATAAACCTCAATGCTCGTTTTCTGTCCGGCTTGAGGTCTGCCGTTTCCTCTTCTTGAAAGCTATGGAGACAACGTTGCACCAAACCACATGTTATGATTCAATTGTCTCTGAGAGCGCTTTCTGTGAATTTTCACCATCCAATTGGGAAGATATTCTTCTCCTGTGGATGTTCTATGAAATAAGCGTATACTACACACTGGATCTGAGAGTACTTCTGTTAATTTTCACTATTTAATTTCAAATATATTTGACCGAGCGATGTTAGGTCTTGAGGTGCGTACAGATGTACGCGCCGCGAACATGAACAATAAATTCACTTATAATCAGCTGACTATATCTCTATTTTTACAGAAACGGTAAGATACAGATATAAAAAGCTTGGCATCAGCTGATTAAAAGTGAATTGCTAATGTTCGCGGCGCGTATATCTGTACGCACCTTAAGATTGAAGTCGACGGTTTTGCATTTCTCTCTATGTTTAAATGTTTATATGTTTATGTGTTGCGCATTTACGGCGAAACGCGGTAATAGATTTTCATGAAATTTGTCAGGTATGTTCCTTTTTAAATTGCGCGACGACGTATATACAAGGTTTCTGGAAAAAAAGTAAAAAGGAGCCTCCTTCATACACCAATATTAGAGTAAAAATCAGTGCATGGAATTATTCATCATGAACCAGCTGTCGAGTGGATTATAATTGCATGCAATGACGCATGCAATAATTTGCTTTACTTTTGGTAAACGAAACATTCTTAGTGTGATCCTTCTTGTATTGTAATATAAATTCTCTGTACCAGTATTGCCAGCTCTGACATAGAATAGATTTAAGACTATAAATACAATAAGATGTTGTAGAGGTAATGCTCTTATGAAGAAATTGATGTCTCAATGTAACTAACTTGATAAAAAATCAGCTGTCGGTGGACTATTAATTGCATTCAACTGAGGCATGATAACTCGAAATAGCATAGTATTTTCTCCTGACTTTTCTCTGCTTTCAACTCGGTAAGCTTTTGATGATAGTTGTTTACAACAAATTTTTAACATTGTCGGTACAACAATCTGAACAACCATTAGTTTTTACACACCACTCGCCGACACGACAGGACAGGACACAATTTACTCTGATTGACAGTATTAGAGGAGGCTGTAGTTTATAACTGCGCGAGGTCTACTGTTCACAGAACTACTAGTCCCCTGTGGATGTTGTATAAAATATGCGTACTATATGATGGATCTCGGAGGATTTTTTTTTGTGAATTTACACTATTCAATTCAAAAAATATCCTTCTGTAGATGCCCAATAAAACCTGCGTACTACATACTGGATCTCAAATCAAATTTATTGCCTTACAACATTTCACTCAGAGCATTTTTGTGAATTTACACTATTCAATTCAAAAAATATTCTTCTGTAGATGCCTAATAAAACCTGCGTACTACATACTGGATCTCAGAGCATTTTGAGCATTTCCACTATTCAATTCAGAGGATATTCTTCTGTGGATGCTCAATAAAACCTGTGTACTACATACTGGATCTCCAAGATTTTTTGTCAACTTCCACTATTCAATTGTGATGATTTAATATGGCTCAATAAACTCGCATAATAGGTCTTACAAGAATAATTGGATGAATGTGAGCAGTTAGTAATGAACTATTGCCATGAATGGAATAAATAGGACTGGTTCTCGTAAGATAATAATTTATTTCCAATATGGTAAAATTTAAACGTGAGTTTATCTAGTTGAACAACTTTATCTTGAGGCTGCTCCTCCATTCTTCTCCAGAACTGAATGAAGATAATTTTCACTTAAATGCTCAAAAAATTCCGTGCATTTTTTATGCTTAGATGTTCCCGTTCACATTATACTCGCATCGGAAAGAAGATTGTAATAACTTTCAGATCGAGAATATCTAGAAGAAATTCACGAATCCCCATAAAAATTAATGTATTTTCTGGTATATAATGTCAGAAATTGTCCAAAGTCGTGGACATTTTCTTGGCCTCGTAATTTTTCTTTGAATATTTCATGATTTTTATGATAACTGATTGACATTGATTGATTGATTGATTAGCTGCCTTTATTAAAAAACCTACATGTGAGACTTTCAGAGCAAACATAGTTTGTTTTTGTGAAATATTAAAAGTAAAGAGAAACATCAACTGAACCAATATTTGTTTGAGCATAATCAGTCTTTTATGCCATAATCGAACCACTATCAGTAAATTATTGGAAGAAAATTTAATTAAGACTCATAACCAAAGGAACAAACAAATAACACTCACGCTTATATCGAAGGTAGATTTATCGTAAAATTATCTTGGGAATTACCAGCGAATTGAATTTGTAATATATTGGGCTCATGTAGTATTCTGTCGATGATTATTATCAATATACAAAGTAATTGAATTTCATATGTGCTCCCGTATGAGAACATTATATGAATCGAATATTGTTTCTGTGCCAATTTTTTATGCAGGCTTCTGTAGCTGGTTTACAAACAAATATGACGTCAGTTACTTGGCGAAGCATATTTCCAATTTGTATCAAAGTCTGTAATTTGAAAATGTTTCATTATGATTGATATTAATATTGATAATGTGAATACATTGAACAGCATAGCAAATGCACAGTAATCAACGATAAGCTGCAAATACCTCCGCAATACTGAGGTGCATTTCGAAAAAGATTTCATCATTTATGAATTTTTAATACTTGAACCAGCATACTTTTATTTATTCATTCGTATTTGAGATTCATGGAAATCCATTTGGAAATCCATGATTATTCATCGATGAATTATTACCTGGAACATACCGATATTTTCATTTTGTAACGTGTTTATTATTAAGCTATTTCCGATGAATATAATATGTATTCATTTTCATATTTACTCACTGTGGGGTGATGTGAGTATGTGAATTTTGTAACTTATAAAACTTTCATGAAAACATTTCAATTTACACGTGGATATAAGTGGTAGAGTAGACATTATTGTCCAAACTTCAACATCACATTAAACGAAAAGTCATCCTATTCTATTTCTACTCATTTTGAAATATGTTGGAAACACGATATGAGTTTATCACAACTTGCGTTTCACTCAAATAAAGTAACGCGAAGTGTGATTCAGACTTCTATGCTTCAATTCAGCCACGTTTGGAATAAAACTCCATTACAAACCTGTCTCGTCAATTACAAAACGTGAAACCGCAGCGATGCTTTCTCTCACTCAATCACTCTCTCTTCTCTCTCCTCTCCTTGTTCTCTCTCTCTCTCACTCATTGTCTCTAGACCAGTATTTGTGTGGAATGCGGGCCATAAAAGAGTCACTCGAAAGTTTTTGGCGCGGAGCTTTGAATCCCTTTGTAACAGTTATTTGACAGCGCAGTTGTAGTAGGTCATTATTATGCAGCGTAAGCGGAAATGAGGTTGGGTGGGGGTGGGGGTCTAGGTAAGGGTAGGGGTTGACTCCGCAAACCTCGCATTTTTACTACTCAATATAACGTAGGTGTCACAGTTTATCTGCATATATTCAATTCATGAGATTTGTTCAGTAGACAACTTGGTAAAATTTCATTTTCCTATTTATTATCACAAAATCTATTACACATTTTTATAAAAAAAATTATTGTATCAAAATTAAGGTTAAAACCAGTTTTCGGCAAATGCCTGTTGTTTTTTTGCCTGGATTGTATGAATGAATATGGATAAATAAATGAAAATCGGTGGAACATTTTTGGTTTAGGAATATTCTAATGACTTGGAATATAGCTCTGTATTTGGACTGGTCAGTGAGAAGTGGAAGTGCATTGGATAATATAGATTATCATTCAATATTTTCCCTGATTCGTGGATTATAATATACAAAACCTCCAAGAAGTTGTGTAGCTCTGTCTCGAAAACAATTCAATATGATGAAACACTAGAATATTCTCTATAAGTATCAAGAACAAAATCAAATCAAAATGTTCATTGATCATTGTATAAACAAAATGGGGAATCTAACTTTGCATAACATTTGATAACAAATAATCACAAGTTCACAGTTGAGAAGAATGTTGAGCTTCTGCATGTTAATAACAAAGGCAGATCTTCGAATATTCTAGAGGCTTTAGAAATAGCAAGAGTAATTAAAGACAATTCCCAGTATAGTTTAAATGACCAGATTTATTTCAACCAATAAAACACTACGAATTTAGTTTTATCATAACATTGGAAGCATAGATTAGTTTATAGTTTTTCTATTTACATATTTGCTTTATTATCTTTTACTTGTTTTCTTGGTTTTTATTTTGTACTGAAAGTGAATATTTTGTTACCATGGCGAGTCTGTTGCTTAAGCCGTCATTTTGTGACGTTTCTGTTATACCGTGAAAGTAAATTCGTATGGCTTTTGTTGGTGGGGAGTCCCTTGCGGGAAGGTCCCACCGCCTGAATATAAATTATAATTCAAGCCGTCAATGGGCCTTACGACTGTCATACTTAAGCCGGGGCCGACAGTTTAACGTGCCCATCCGATAACACGGGAGTGATCTGGTTAAAAAACGTTTGGTATTGAGAGGGTTTGAACCCGGGATCTCTATGCTGCTACGCAGGCACTCTATCCACTAGACCACGGATCACTCCTGATCTGCTGTTATACCGTTGAGTGGGAGGACACTGTCTAGCTGGGCCAATGGCAGGCGTTCATGCCCTTGACCAATAGCAGTACTCGCCTATCATTATAAATTCTGCTGCTCTTGTATTAAGTTTTAGTTTATCAGAGATTGACAATGGTGTAACAACCGAAACCGGTCTTTCTAACTATCAATTAAATCTGTGTTTTTTGACAATTTCTTAGTCTTTTCATTCAATATGAATAATTACAACAATATCAACTTCTCAACTACACAAAAAGTAATACATACTTATTCCTATAGTCGTTTGAATCGATTCTATGTCACTATTTTCAGGTTGACACACTAATGATTGATTAATGATGATTGACTAATGATTGATTAATTAGTACGTTAATTACTACTAGGACACTATTTCGAGAATATGTAACGCATTCAAGAATCAAAATAGTAGACCTGATACATGAATTATATTCAGGTAATACATTACTATAGTCGTTTAAATTGATTCAATGTCACTATTTTGAGGTTGATCACACCAATTTCATATTTTTTATTTATTTATTATTTTAAAAAGGCGACTTTCTAGAAGTATTTTAAGCCTAGGTGATGATGATGGGATGAATGATAATACAATGAAGGTAGAGTTATGAATGAATAAAAATTATAGGTTTTGCTATCCACTTGAATTGATTTGAGTCCACTTTTCAGTCCAGAGATAAATAAACTAGAAATTTTGAATATGATTTGATTGAAAACCGAATATAATAGGATGATTACATTTGACAAACTCTCAGAACTTGAAAATATTGAGTTTTGGAAAATTTTGAACCAGAAATAAAACAAAATTATAGATTGATCAATTAGTAGGTTTATTACTACTACGTGACTATTTTGAGGTTGAGGATATGTAACGCATTCATGAATAAAAATAATAGACCTAATACATGAATTATATCCAGGTAATACATACTTATTTCTATAGCCGTTCAAATCGATTCAATGTCACTATTTTGAGGTTAAATTGTCACTGAGGTCGCATTTGAACTTAAACCTCATCAATAGGTGCTATTGTGGGCTAGATATTGTGGTGATTGGTGTTAGTTAATGCACGCTCTAGCATGGAGATGCTCTCTCACTTATTGGACACGACATGATGTGATTACTTCATGGTGGATGGATAGTTTCTGAGATGATTAAATTGTGCGGTTGGCGCCGCAATTGGTTAATGCATTGTATAGCGCGTCACCAGCTCACCAGCCATGCATTCAATCTGATCTACAGTGAGCGAGGATGAGACTACATTAGTCAAATAAATTTACTACTATAGTGAGATTAACCTCCAATTGTCTGCAACTCTTGTTGAATTACATCAATGCTTCCTATTCAACCAAGGTTGATAGTTTAAAGCCAAGCACTCTATTGGCCTGGATACTATGATAATGAAGAGATGCATTGTCAACAAGCTAGTAGCGGAGAGTTGAAGACTACGATATTGAGTATTTTTTTTCTAAACTTTCGAGGACATTCTGGGGCAACATTGAGAACATGTGTAATAGTAATTCAGTCTCGTTTTAATCAGAGCCACATTAGAATTCGCATTTTGATTTCTGTATAATTGAACAGTATTCCAATCAATATATTGTGACATCACATTTCATAAGCGGGCTGGCATAGCTCAAATTGATAAGTAGCGAGCAGCAATATCGATAAGATAAGATGCCAGCCTGCTATTACTTCGGTTCATGCAGCTTTAATATAATAAAAATTCATTTCAATACCTTATTATAGCTGTCAATGTATGTCAAGTTATATTTTTAATTATTATTATATACTCTCTCTCGGAAAGGTGTTCTTCAAATTATCCCTCTACCTCCATGTTCATTATTTAGTCCTCTTACATTGAGAGTTCTCTCTTTTGTAATTGAGGGTGCTTACCCCCCACCGCCATAACTTGGGGGAAGTAGTGGGCTTCGGCGTTATCTGCTAAAGTAACGAAATTCTCTCCCGGCAACTGAGAAGGAGCTCGGCCTGTGTTTTCGTCACTCTTCTCCTAGACTTCTCGGGACTCGCAATCGTAAAAGTGTGCGGATAATCGAAGTGAATAAACGGTTTAGTGAATACGCGTGTGAAAGAAGGCTGGCGGACAGAAGACTACCTAATGCTCTACCGGAGGATTGCTGTCCGGGGACGAATGCTTAAAATAAAACCGGTGAGTCCGTTCCTTACTGAAAATTAGTTAAAAAGGATCCTTAGGTCAATCCCAAAGTCTCACAATATATATATATATATATATATATATATATATATATATATATATATCAGTGAAAGTACGGAGATCTGAGAATCTACTTGGATTTCAAATAGTGTATAATAATATCAGTAAATCAATCAGTGAGTGATACCAATGGATATAAGTAGAATATAAGATGGGAGAAATAGGTGAAGATATTGATGGCAGATATTGACACGGTCAGTGAATTGAATAAA
Organism: Nilaparvata lugens; assembly: GCF_014356525.2. NCBI lineage: Eukaryota > Metazoa > Arthropoda > Insecta > Hemiptera > Delphacidae > Nilaparvata > Nilaparvata lugens. The sequence goes on from NC_052504.1 coordinate 93,085,190, forward strand.
AATTGTCCTTACCCTTCTACCTTCACCCTAATCACCCCTTCAACCTCTATATTATTTATTACCTCTTTCACCCTTGTTATCACATGTGAAACAATTGTAGGCGAGGTGGTTTTCCTTATATATTCTTCCCACAGTTCTGAAAATGAGTGATACCAATGGATATAAGTAGAATATAAGATGGAAGAAATAGGTGAAGATATTGACACGGTAAGTGAATTGAATAAAAATTGTCCTTACCCTTCTACCTTTACCCTAATCACCCCTTCAACCTCTAAATTATTTATTACCTCTTTTACCCTTGTTATCACATGTGAAACAATTGTTTTTCTTTCCAGATGTTTTCTTTCTCTTTTCTTACCATAGTTATGAGCATTGATTGGTTGGTCATTTTCACACCTACCGATTGTCGTAGGCATTCAGAATTGTCCGCTGATTTATTCATTTATTTAATCATTCGGGATCACAAAACTTCTATAGTGAGGTCCACGTTATATTGCAGTGTTTGATTAGCAATTGCTATCCTTGTCTATCACTCAACAAAGCGGATAACGCTATTTCTTTCTCGATTTACTCTGTTGCCAGATCATGTTTTAACTATGTAGAATTAATAATCAATTAACGAGATATTTCGTCTTAACTATTAAATTTCATTATTGAAATTTTGTAAGATATAATTTCTTGCTTAATAATATATAATTTATTATTTTAAATGAGAATGAACCGTTGAAATCGCATCAATAAACCTGTATCAGCTACTGTCTATAGAAGGCATTGACAGGACAAAGACAGAGGATCGGCAACGTTTTTCTCCCATCTTTCTCCACTGCCATTGAAACATGGACCTCACTATAGTAAAGTACCACAGGCTTATAAGCCCAAAACGGTTCCAATTATAATTTATACAACAGTTCAAATATAGCTAGGTTATGTTACTTGGACATGTTTGAGTTATATTCCAATTTACAATCCAAACTAACATAAAACACAGAGTTTGGATAGAGAATACTTCTAGAAATCCATTACAAACAACAATTGAAAACGTCTAAACTTTGAAGAAACTGATAGGCTAATCAACAGCTGATGTTTCAGCTTATGAAAGGACAATATTCTGAGTGTAGGCCAACAATTTTATTTATTTATTTATTTACAATGCAAATAACACTAATGTCATAACATTGAAAGATAAAATAATAAGGTAGTCCTTGTGCTATTTTTCTTCCAAATTTATAGATGACAAAGTCTAAGATAAGGTTAGAATTTCACGTGTACAATATTTATAAAATTTTGGTCCAAAATAAACATTAAAACTATGAATTTTGAATTTAGATGGCTTAAATTGATAAATTAATTAGAAATATTCCCTCAATTACCACTTTTAACGAATAATATTGAGTTATTTAAGAAATTTGAAATTTTTCAAGAAACACAAACTCGTGAACACTAAAGCTCAGCTGAGCTCCTTTGGCGTCCTTTGGCTAAAAATCAGCTGTTGGTGAGAATTAGCCAATCAGAGTACAATTCTGAGTGTCGGCTGATAATAGGTGAGTGTGGAAATGACCAATCAATTGATTCACAGAACTATGGGAAGAAAAGAGAAGGAAAATGTGAGTGTGAAAATGACCAATCAATTGATTCACAGAACTATGGGCTAAAAGAGAAGGAAGAACATCTTAGGGAGGATATTAGTTCAGGAACTCATTTATTACAAATAGATTATTCAAATGTCACTAACAACCTTGTGGAGAAGTGGAAATATTGTTCTCTCACAAAGGTATTTCGTGGTGTGTGACTTTACTTAATGCAAAACAGACACCATACACAAGAAAACAGCCATCTACTCTGATTAGTCACAACTTGGGAGCCATCTACTGCCTGATATGGAATGTTTTCTCTTGTAGTTGCAGTGAGAGTGGATTCGGAAGGTGTTTCCCCCACCCCCTCACACCCAAAGCCTATTTCCGCGGTCCCTTCACAGCAAACCAAGTCAAGTGTCGTATGACAGCTACAGAGAAAAGCTCTCTCACAATCAACAGAAAACTGGCAGAAATGTGACTAGAATCAGTAGTCACCGAAAACAAAGGCAGGTACTGAATACAAAGTCTCACCTCACTAGTAATTTCTAATCTATAATATGACTAGCAATCAGGATCGCTTCGCTCGCCATATCCGTCTAGCCAGGGGGCTCCGCCCCCTGGACCCTCGACTGGATCATCCAGAAATGAGATCAGCGGGCTCGCTTCGCTCGCCTGCATTTCTCATTTGAGCATGCTTCATTCCATCAGAAAGTCAAAGTACTGAGAAAACGCAGGAAAGCTGAGAAAACGTTGGAAAAACGCTGATTTTGGGCGTATCTTTGATAAAATATTAAAGTCACCTCATCACAAAACTTTTAGACCCTATTCAAACCTCTTTACTAAATTTGAAATTTTCTGTCTATTACTTGATGGAATAACTGAGAAAACGCAAAAAAACGCGAATTTTGGGTGTATCTTTGGCGTTATTTCAAATTCCTTCTAACACAACATTATTACACCCCAGCTGAGCTTCTGTAGTAGATTTGAACATTTTCTGTTCATTTGTTCTCGATAAAGCTGAGAAAGCACAAAAAACGCTGGAAAAACGCAGATTTTGAGCGTATGTTTGGCGTTATTTCAAATTTCTTCTAACACAACATTATTACACCCTAGATTAGCTTCTGTACTACATTTGAACAATTTCTGTTCATTTGTTCTCGATGAATCTGAGAAAAAGCAAAATTCATTGTTCATTCTGTACAATGAGAAAAAGCAAAATTCATTCTGTTCATTTGTTCTCGATGAATCTGAGAAAAAGCAAAAAAACGCTAATTTTGGGGGTATCTTTGACGTTATCGCAAATTCCTTCTAATACAACATTATTACACCCTAGCTGATCTCCTGTACTAAATTTGAACATTTTCTGTTCATTTGTTCTCGATAAAGTTGAGAAAACAATAAAAACGCTGGAAAAACGCAGATCTTGGGCGTATCTGTGAATTTTTTTCTAATCCGTTCTTAATGCGCCTCTAAGGGGCAACTGAACATACCTACCAAATTTGAACGTCTTTGGTCTGGTAGATTTTTAGTTCTGCGAGTCAGTGAGTGAGTGAGTCAGTGAGTGCCATTTCGCTTTTATATAATAGATAGAGGAAAGAACTGGCCTATACATCTACGGGATAAGGGATTTACGAATGACACATCATCACATCTGAACTCCTGGACTGAATTACTTGAAATTTTCCACATAGATTCTTTATTTACCGAGGATGGTTATATGCCTTTTGTCAATTCTCCAAGACTTCAGTATGTCAAGTTTTTAATTGGGCCCTTGCGAAGCACGGGTTAACTTCTAGTCGAATATAATTGCACGTTAAACAAATTTCAAATACCGGAGGTCTAGAATGTCATCAGAGAAAAGCCATAGGCTAGCCAGAGATAGCTTATTCTATAATGAATGACATGCTGTGACATTAATTATTTTTGAGCGGAAATCATTTTGATGCATGTTTTTCATAATATACGTATATTAGTACGAATTTCGTAGGCGAGGATATGTGAGTGAATTCTCATTACTCGAGTTCGATTGACTATCAACATTTGCAAAACTCAACCCAGTTTAGCAAGCAAGCCTCTCGTTTTCCATGCTCTGGTATTTATGATTTTTTGGAGGAAAATGTTGGTGAATTCTTCAAAAATTTGACTTTGAAGATAGCATTTGAGAGGCTCAACACAGTTTGGGAAAGTAAACTTTGACAGATCATACAGTTCATTTCGAAACAACATAGTGTTCATGGTGCATAAGTCAGTACGCACTCTAAGAATCACAACCCGCGATCTCTATTCCAATAAATTGTGTCAACTCAAAGTCACACAGTTCATTTTAGATCAAAATAATGTTCATGGTGCATAAGTTAATATGCACCTTAAGAGTCACAACCGCGAGCTCTGTTCCAATAAATTTCGTCAAATTGAAGTCGAACAGTTCATTTTAGAACAATATAGAGTTCATGGTGCATAAGTCAGTACGCACCCTAAGAGTCACAAACCGCAATCTCTGTTCCAATCAATTTCGTCAACTTAAAGTCTTACAGTTCATTTTAAATCAATATAGTGATCGTCCTGCATGAGTCAGTACGCACCTTAAGAGCCATAACCCGCAATCTCCATTTAAATAAATTTCGTCAACTTAAAGCCATACAGTTAATTTTAAATCAATGTAGTGTTCGTGGTTCATAAGTCAGTACACATCTTAATTAAAGGTGCGTACAGATTTACACCACGCGAACATGAGCAATCCACTTTTAATCAGCTGATGCCAAGCTTTTTATATCTGTAGCTTACCGTTTCTGTAAAAATACAGATATAATCAGCTGATTAAAAGTGAATTTCTCATGTTTAATCCTGATTAATCAGCTGATGCCAAGCTTTTTATATCTATATCTTATACCGTTTCTGTAAAAATATAGATATAGTCAGCTGATTGAAAGTGAATTGCTCATGTTCGCGGCACGTATATCTGTACGCACCTTAAGAGTAACAACCCACAATCTCTGTTCCGATAAATTTCGTCAACTTAAAGTCATAAGAAAAGTCAAAGTCAACTTGAATTCATACGTGGGAAAGACTTCATATTAAATCAATCTTGTGTCCGTGCTGCATAAGTCTGTACGCACGCTGAGAGTCACAAACCGCGATCTCGTCAACTCAAAGTTATTGTTTACGGAAGAGTCACGTGTACGCTGTATAATATCGGGTGTGACATCAATAAAAGATATTCGGCAGATCCTCGTAGAGGAAAGACGAGACTGGTGTTATCTCTAACAGATGTGCCGTGGAGGACCGGAGATGCAGTTGTGAGTCTATGACAGTTGCTCGAAATATCGGGCTTATTTCGATTGTGCGGGTGTTGGTTGTTGATGGTCGGGGGGGGAGGGTTCTCAGGGCAAGGAGGGTTGAGGGGAAAGGGTAAGAAACACCGTCCTCCCGAAGACTCATCGAAATCGTGAAACATCGATTCCCCGCGTGACCTCTTTCTATTCACTCTTGGAGAGAGGTTCACGACATCAGGCCTCTCAAAAATATTGTCGCTTTTCTAGTGATATTCCATTCAAATTGTCAGCGTTACTTGTAAATACCTTCAAAGCTTCTTATTCGAACGATGCTGACAGCTCGGAGTGAGACTCATCATAGTTTTATCTACCATGATTTCAACCGACACTGACGAATAATAATAATACTGAGGGTGATGCCCACGTAAGCTGTTAGTCTTGTGCGTGGGTAATGAGTGAGAGGCATGATTATGAGAGAGTAGTTGAGAGACTAATTCTTCTACTTCTTTCAATGATTATATCTTGTTCAAATTTCTGCATTTCTTGAATAATTTGAACCAACTCATTCTGGAAATATTGAGCCTTGTATTGTTTGCAATGCATCAAAATGATTTATGCCTCCGTTAATCAAAATAAGTAGCGTATAGGTATCTGAGTTATGATTAATCTATCAATGGAATCTTATTATATTAAGCGAGCAATTTCTGTATAGATCTGGTTATTTTAATATCTGATTATTTTTATATCTGGTTATTCGTATATCTGGTTATTCTTATATCTGGTTATTTATGTTTTACGGATCTCGAAAACGGCTCTAACGATTTTCACGAAATTTGAAACAAAGTAGGTTTATGATATGAAGATTTGATTGCACTAGGTCTCAACCCAGGGATAACTCGCTGAAGGACATTAAAAGGATAAATACGTCCTTGGAAAAACAGCTGGAAATTTTGTCGTCTGACGATACCGTAATGGAAGATTGTGAACGAGTGCATGTGTGGGATCATCCAGCTGATCTCACGAGAAGAAAAATTCAGCAAGAAAAACTCATTTTCGTTTAATTTTTTTCAGAAAACATGTTTACTTCAGAAAGTCCAAACTAGATGCTGTTAGTGTAGAATAGTACATAGTATATTAACAAATATTGTAGCAAACATAGTATTAGTATATCATTCTAAATCGAATTCATAGTATATCTATTTGTAATTCATGATGTGTTTGTTTTTTGAAGTGTGAATAAATTGTTATTTTGATGAGTGATAATAGCTAAACCTAGATTTTGATTTGGACTGTGGTCTAATTTGAAAAGGGACAGTTTTGGGCATAAGCCTGTTGTGCTTCCTCATATAACTGTAAAAAATAGTTGTTCGATGAGAAAATGGATAAATAAATATAAACTATATTCTATCTTTCGTTACAAAAAATGTTCTATGCTTTTACACTCCAGAGCAAAGCTCGGTCCCCCGATATTACAATATTATAATGTAACATGTATACAATTATATGAATATAATTAATATTCCATGTATAACAATTTATATTCGATGCTCCATTTATACTCCTGTTGACTATGTTTTGTTATCTACTTGTTGTTTTGCTGTTTGTTTGTATTATTGTTTATTATATATTTTATTTAATTCTATATATTGTATTTATACAGCATGAAATTTTTTTATTGATTATCTATCTATTACTTATAGATGTGACGATTACCTACTGACCGTTGGAATTTGAATAGATGAATCAAATCAAATCAAATGTTTATTTGTCCCAAAAACATAATTAGAATGACAAAAATGGTTATAAATGAAAAAATTAAAATACAATATAAAATGAAAAAGAAAAATACCATTAATAGGATGTAACATATTTAAATCTGGGTAGATGAAAAGCCCTAACGGAAATAGTAATAGGTCTAAAAATAAAGTAATTGGCTAATATCGCCAAGCAGATAATAATCAAGATAAGATAGCATCAGCCTGTTCTGGCTAAATGGTACAAGAACTTAAAAAGGATTTGAAGAAAGTTTACTACTCATAAGTATATTATTTATAAAATATTTGAAGATTGAGGTTAGATAGATGTATTCACAGATCGGTGACCTAGAGATCGATCAAACCGAAGAACGTAGAATCTGACCAAAACCCCTTGGCAGAGCTTTATTGCAATCAGACGGTGTGCAATGTGAGAAAACACCCGTCCACGTGGCTAATTATTAGTTAGCATGGAATTAATATTAATATATATAATATTAACTAGCATGCAAAGAGCATAAATATAAAACCAAATAAAAATAATTTAATGTATTCAGGAAATAAGAGTTACCAGGCGCATGAATACCTAATAAAATTTGCATGCACCAATAGTAAAACGGCAGTTAATGGGCGGCAACTGTAGGCCGATTCAAAAATATTTATATATATTTATATAATTGTAGTAGATTTCGTGTAAAAATTTGTGTAATCTATGTTATCAATATGGCTCGAATGCAAAGAAATTATTAATCATATAATCTAAGCAATATTTTGGCATTTTTTGTAAGATCTATTTGAATTTAATGGCGGAGGATTGGGATATTTAAATTTTATGCTAATTTGAAAGTCGGAAAGAGGATCTGTAAAACTTGAGAAGGAAGAACCAGCACTCGCCAGCCAGATGCCACCATAAGAGGACCCCAAATATTTTAGAGCGAAGTACCTTATTAATAATTTTGTAAAAAATTTAAAGTTAAAGTAAATTATTAAATTTCTTAGAAGACTTCGTGATGCTATTGTGAAGCAGAAGTCATTTTTTCATTTTTATTAAATTTATAACCCCTTGGAGGAGACGATTCCGGCTACCATATCCCGGACCACATGGAGTTGGATCGATATCGGCGACTTACAAGAAGATTTTCGACACGTGAGTGATTAATTTTGAATTTAGTGATGGGCGCCCTAGTGCTTCGAAATAATCTGATGATCAAAGCTAGCTCGCCGAAAGGGTTATTATAAATTAAGAAATTAATAAGAGTAATACTTGCGCAAGTAAAAATTAGTATTAAAGGTATTTAATTGAAAGAAAAGTATATAGATCAATATTTTAGAAATTTCTATTTAATCAAAGAAGTACGAAATCTAGGCTATCAAACGTATGCATACAATATTAATTTTTTTTTTGCAATACAATTTGCGATAATTTATCATAGTTCTAATTCACTAGATGAATGGCTCTACCTATTCCGTCAGGTGCCGAATCTTGCACCCTGAGATGAAAATATATATTCGATACAAATAAATCTACTAAATACTAGAGATTTTAATATATATAGATATATTTGGATTATTAGTGGCTAATTTATCAAGCTGATCTTGGAGCACATATTTTTGATTGAATTATCCAAGTCGACAGGTATTAGCAAGTACATGCCACAGCTACATGCAAAAGAATGCATATGATTTCAAGATAAAGGCACATGGTAATGATTCGTGCCACAAATCTAGAATATAAAGTTTAGCCTGTGATATTTTTATTAATTTCAAATATTGTTCTATTTTTATATTATATTTTTTTATCGCTCTATATATATTTTTTGCCTCGATTGATCTTTGCATTATTTGTGTAATATATGTGTGAAATTTCCATGGTGTGCAATTTATTTTATATTCCTCATCTCTATAGTATAAGTATCATTTATATATATATTTATTATTTATTGAATTACAAGAGTTATTGGAGAAGCCCATATCTAGGCCTAACAAGATTTTTTTTTAAGGCTGAATACTATCAGAAAACCACGCCCTAATTATATTAAATCTCATGCTTTACCGACTGATGCCAAGCAGGAGGCTAATCGTTATTTTTATATAAAGAATAACGTGACAGAAAGACATGTCGCCCAACGTGATAGGCCACGGATACGACAGAAAGACATGTCGTGCCAACGTGGGACTGATGATGAGAGCCAAGCTCATTGAATAATTACTTGAAATTAGGTCAATAACCATAGTGAAAATTATAGATAACTTATACGAGTTGTGAGGAAAACTGGCGAAGGAATATTTGTATTACTTTTTGGGGAAACAAGAGCTTTAAATAGAGAGAAATTATATGTTTTAAAGAAAATTTTATATTATTAGTACTGTGAAAAATTACATGTTTATAGAGAGAGATTATATCTTATAAGCCTAAACTGCTATTACTTTCTAGTCAAAAATATATTAGGTGTTTAAGCCGGTTGGAAAATAAGTCGCAGCCTGTAAACTAGCCAAAAATAAATCAACAAAACATTGAGGGCGCTAGAGCATTGTAAAAAACTTAAGTATAAATACCTGGTTGTAAGAGTATCCAAACACTTTACACATCACTGTTCACTGTAAGTCCCGGTTGTGTCTCTTTTTTAAGCATTTTCGCTTATCATTCTTATCACTGTTTAATTAGCATTTATCACTTTTGACATAATGAATCACACTCCCGCAAACTCTGAAGTTTCATATATGTACGGCGGTTGCACAGATCCCACTTTGTCGACTCCGAGCACATCAAACCCCACCACGGTAGATGCCAATACGCCACGAGAAAGGGAACCAGGAAGCGTCGGGTCGATAATTTTCGATCCACCAGGTCTGCAACCTCTATCCTCCACGCGAATCGACGCCGCTGACACACCATTGAATCAACGGATAGTAGAGATCAATTTTGAAAGGGGCGAGGAGCAGTCTGCAGAACCCGCATCGCCGGAGGCCGAGTCACACCTGGGCAAACAAAGTATATTTTCAATCACAGAATTAGATCCGCTTCAAAAGGTACTAATGGAACAAACTAGTAGCACTTTCAACATTATGTTACAAAAAACAATGGATAGTATGATGCAGGAGATTAAAAAGAGATTGCTACAGTAAAGAGGAAAATAAACAAACAGTGGAACAGGGTATGAAAGAGACCACAGGCGCTATAAAATCAGTAGAACAACGGTTGGATAATATTGAAACTAAAGTAGAGAGTCATAGGGAAGAGTTAAAAGCAATGATAACCCTGCAAAAAGAAAGTCAGGATAAAGTTACGGCAGGATTATCGGAAAGGTTAGATACGGTTACATGTGAACTCAATGAAAGGATAGACAACTTAAATACACAAATCACTACACCTATTCAGGATATAACAAATAACATTAAGGCCGATTGCCACCAAGAAATCCACAAACAGATTACCGTTGCCAATCAAAACTTAACAACTACAGTTGACAAAAATATTAGCAATATTAAAGAAATACAAAACAACAGATTAATATGTCCACAAAAATGAACCAACTGCAAGGTAGCATCAATCAAAACACTGAAACCTGTAAAGCTTTAAATGGAACTCTACTAATTCAGAAATCCACTCTGACTCAACTAAATCAAGAAATAAACGCAAATAAAATTACACATAATAGTCAATGGCAGATCACACAGGAAAAAATAATAGCATTGGAAAATCATATTCAACAACAACCTCAAGGAATTCAAACAGACAACCTCAACGTACATAGTATATTACAAGGACTAGGAAAATTTGATAACACTGATCGCCATTTGCAACCTCAACCATTCATTGATCAGATAAAATTAGTACAAACTCTTGCACCTACCTCTTGGAATTTTTGGCGTCTCCGTTTGACTAATTTATTGATTGGCGAACCCCTGATGTTTTTTCGGAGTAGAGCCCATGAATTTACATCATTGGATGAGTTTGTCGCTGTCTTCCTGGAACAGTATTGGAGCAGAAGTAAACAGTTGGACGTGCTAGCGGACATTATATCATGCGATTTCAACCCTAACTTAGACGGTGCATGTACCACTTTCGTCACTGCCCTACAGTTTAAAAATTCTCAATTGAGCGAGCCCATTAATGAATCGGCATTAGCAAGTATTATTTTAAAGAAGCTACCGTATCAAGTTAGAATGGCACTCGCCACACAACCCATTACTGATTGCAAGCAGCTGATTAATCATTTATATGGCATACAGTCTGCAATGGCAATATCAAACCACCGCTCAGACCAGAGATACGCACCAAATCTACATAACTCAAAATTTAATCAGTATAACAGCCAAAATTATGAACCGGTATCATATGATCGCTACCGATCTGCTCCTCAATTTGAACGCCGCTATGAGCACAGGCAAAATGGTAACTGGAATAATGAAAAATTTCAAAATCGCACAACCAACCACTATGCCCAGCAGAGCAACCGTAGGAATCACTATGATGGCCGTGATCGATTAAACTCACATAATAATCACACACAAAACAATTACAACAGAAATTATAAACCGCCACCTCAACAAATAAGTACAAACTACACATTAGAGCATGCGTCCAGATCAAATCACCAAAAAACACAGAACCCAACACCCAACAACCCGCCACCAGATATACAGAAAACTACAGCTAATAAACCAGGACTATATGATACCCCCGATATAACACCTACAAGCTCCAATGAAACAAACAACGAAAATCAAGAAATTTCAACATCATACACCACCTTTAGAAATGATTTACCGAAAATAGTATTAGAAGAACCGAAGCCAATACCAGATAAACCACCACCAAAAACCAGCTGTAAGCATCAATCCCTACTGAGCATCCTGTTCCCCGCCGACAATCCATCACCGCAGGTAGAGCAGCCCGCACATCAAGAGACCGCCACCATACTAACCGCTTTGAAAGTCACACTCGCGCATCAAGAGACCGCCACCGCACCCGCGCATCATTCGACCCCACCAAGGCACCCCAATGAACCCAGGATAGAGTACCAAGAGGATGACACCAGGGAGGACGGACTACCGGATAAGAGGAGCGACCACCGCAAGGCCCGGAGGCGGAGGCGTCCGAGGACACCCGACCGGCATCAGGACGAGGAGTACAGACTACAGGACAGAAAGAGGAGCATGCATCGCAAGGCCCGGAGGCGGAAAAAGCGAAGGAGGAACCGCGCGCGCCGATGGAAGCCGCATGCACGATTTAAACGCCCGAGGAGGATACCGGACCGGGACCAGGTTGGAGAACAGACCACCGACGTCATGCATCCGCGGCACATACGTTTTAAGAGAGCCAATCAACGATGTGACCGGAAGAATGGGCTAGAGAAATGTGATAAAAACGGAACAAAGAAATGGATTAAAACTGGAGCTACTAAAATGACTACTACGGATTCGTGCATGGGCAACAAGGAAATGGAAGATGGACTAATGAAGAATGGAAAGTGGTTAATAAGAGTGAAAGAAATAAAGAATGATATTAATAAAATGGGAGTACCGGGCTATTATATGTGGAAAGATTATATTATTAAAGAACTAATTAGTGTTTTGATTTATTGTATTGTGTGGATTACCATGGCTGTGATAATATTGAAATGTGATGCTATAATTAAGACAATGTTATTGTTGAAAGAATTTATTAGTGTTGATTGGAAGTGTTATATTATTGAATTGTTTATTATGATGATGAAGCCTAATAATGAATTTAAGTGGAAAGTATCGGATGAAGATGATTGGAAGCTTTATATTATAAAGTCGTTTATTGGTGTAACTAGAATTATAAACAATGCCACTAAAGTGAAATTATCGAGACTCAACGGAATAAATAGAAATAACAAGGAAGAAAACAGAACCAGATCAAGGAATTGTTTTAAAAGATACACAAGATACCGAGGTTTTATATTCATGAAGATAGATTAATAATAGGACAGCCTCAACAATCAACAATCAACAGCAGATAACCTAACCAACCGGCCTATAGTATAGCTACAAGCAGAGAGTCAAAAGATACGGGAAAGCCACGAAATTTTTTCATGCAATAAATATCACAGAATTTGAAAATAATATGATAAGAAGTCAAAGGAAAACAACACTATCAAGCCAATTACTAACCTTCCTTAATAAATTTAATATTGGTATAGGACCTCGTGGCAACAATCCAATGTTTTAACTCCTTCCAGCCGTTAGAAGCCTGTAATAAGGAAAAGAACAATTTTTAAATATGTAATTAAATTATATACATCAGATAAAAAAGGACACAAGCGGGGATAATAAAATTAAAATTTGTTAATTACCTTTTTAAGAGAAAAAATTGAGCAGTTAGGTTAGTTATGAAAGTCGATAGCAAATTCTGCTGTAACATGTAACACTATGAATTGTAGAACAGCGAACAGCTGACCAAAGCCCCTTGGCAGAGCTTTATTGCAATCAGACGGTGTGCAATGTGAGAAAACACCCGTCCACGTGGCTAATTATTAGTTAGCATGGAATTAATATTAATATATATAATATTAACTAGCATGCAAAGAGCATAAATATAAAACCAAATAAAAATAATTTAATGTATTCAGGAAATAAGAGTTACCAGGCGCATGAATACCTAATAAAATTTGCATGCACCAATAGTAAAACGGCAGTTAATGGGCGGCAACTGTAGGCCGATTCAAAAATATTTATATATATTTATATAATTGTAGTAGATTTCGTGTAAAAATTTGTGTAATCTATGTTATCAATATGGCTCGAATGCAAAGAAATTATTAATCATATAATCTAAGCAATATTTTGGCATTTTTTGTAAGATCTATTTGAATTTAATGGCGGAGGATTGGGATATTTAAATTTTATGCTAATTTGAAAGTCGGAAAGAGGATCTGTAAAACTTGAGAAGGAAGAACCAGCACTCGCCAGCCAGATGCCACCATAAGAGGACCCCAAATATTTTAGAGCGAAGTACCTTATTAATAATTTTGTAAAAAATTTAAAGTTAAAGTAAATTATTAAATTTCTTAGAAGACTTCGTGATGCTATTGTGAAGCAGAAGTCATTTTTTCATTTTTATTAAATTTATAACCCCTTGGAGGAGACGATTCCGGCTACCATATCCCGGACCACATGGAGTTGGATCGATATCGGCGACTTACAAGAAGATTTTCGACACGTGAGTGATTAATTTTGAATTTAGTGATGGGCGCCCTAGTGCTTCGAAATAATCTGATGATCAAAGCTAGCTCGCCGAAAGGGTTATTATAAATTAAGAAATTAATAAGAGTAATACTTGCGCAAGTAAAAATTAGTATTAAAGGTATTTAATTGAAAGAAAAGTATATAGATCAATATTTTAGAAATTTCTATTTAATCAAAGAAGTACGAAATCTAGGCTATCAAACGTATGCATACAATATTTAATTTTTTTTTTTGCAATACAATTTGCGATAATTTATCATAGTTCTAATTCACTAGATGAATGGCTCTACCTATTCCGTCAGGTGCCGAATCTTGCACCCTGAGATGAAAATATATATTCGATACAAATAAATCTACTAAATACTAGAGATTTTAATATATATAGATATATTTGGATTATTAGTGGCTAATTATCAAGCTGATCTTGGAGCACATATTTTTGATTGAATTATCCAAGTCGACAGGTATTAGCAAGTACATGCCACAGCTACATGCAAAAGAATGCATATGATTTCAAGATAAAGGCACATGGTAATGATTCGTGCCACAAATCTAGAATATAAAGTTTAGCCTGTGATATTTTTATTAATTTCAAATATTGTTCTATTTTTATATTATATTTTTTATCGCTCTATATATATTTTTTGCCTCGATTGATCTTTGCATTATTTGTGTAATATATGTGTGAAATTTCCATGGTGTGCAATTTATTTTATATTCCTCATCTCTATAGTATAAGTATCATTTATATATATATTTATTATTTATTGAATTACAAGAGTTATTGGAGAAGCCCATATCTAGGCCTAACAAGATTTTTTTTTAAGGCTGAATACTATCAGAAAACCACGCCCTAATTATATTAAATCTCATGCTTTACCGACTGATGCCAAGCAGGAGGCTAATCGTTATTTTTATATAAAGAATAACGTGACAAGGATTATACATAACTATATTAAAAACGGGAAGTCCCTGCAAGGTTCGAGGAACCTGAGCGCAGAGGCCGAGTGTTCAATGCTTAACAGTACATGAAAATAATAATGGGATATTATTAAGAAATAGGGAAAAGAAAAAGTGAGTGAGGAAGGGAAGAGAAAGAGCAGAGTGAAGACATAGGGGAAAGTAAAGAATAGTTGAAAATTACTTTAAAAAACATGAGAAGTCTTTATACTAAGCTATGAGGAAATTACATTGCCAAAATTACATTGTTCGAGATTATCCATGTATGAATAAATAAATTCAGTTGAGTATGAGATCCATATGTTTCACTATGCATTGATCATTGATCGCTTCCCTTCCTGATGCATAAAAATATTTGGAAATATATTCGTTGTATCAAAAAATTAAAATTCGTGGTAATAATAATTACTCTAACAATTATTGAGAATCAATTACTAACCTAATTCTCTCCATAATTGATTTAGCCCTCAGTCAATTACCCCACTCCAACTAATCACCCATTTTCCATTAACAGTAGTATCCAATTAAATCTCCAATTAATCATGTTTTCTTCAAAATCCGGTTACTTTTACCTCGAAAAACTGATCCCGAATACAATTATTGGATGCTTTTCCCATTAATCCGTAGGCTATTGCAAGCATACTGGGTTCGAGTAGTCATTATTGCAATGAGCTCGTTTTTCTTGGTTGTAGCTACATAATTGGGCGCTGTCTGTCTGCTCATGTTTGCCAAGTCTCCTATTACTGCAATCAACAATGAAAATCTCATCCTACATTTTTCCATTTCACTCGTTCATTCATTCTCTTTCCTTTTGGCTTTTTCCTATTTTTCCTTCTCTTCTTCCACGTTCTCCTTGCCGAGATTAAAGGAAGAGACTTTCATGAAAATTGACAATTATTCACTTCAGTTCTTTTCGTTATCACTTCCTCTCCATCAGTTTTTCTACCTCATAATTATCCCTATCTCTCTCTATCTCTCTCTCTCGGTCCTGTGTTGATGGGATGGATATTATTTTATATCCTTTTCAGAGAGACGACAATTATTTGTCGAAGCAATATTATATTATCGTTATTCATAATTATTGCATTTAATTCTAGCTGATGATTTTAATGCTTTGTGAAATTCGTTGTATAATCAATCAGCAATACTGTTATTCAATGTAAATCAGTGTATAAGCCAGTATAGGCCTATATTCCAACATACATGAATAAAGGAATACAATCGAATCTCTCTGAGGTTGTCAACTCTCCACCTCTTCTTTTGAAAGCTTCACCTTTCCATGTTGTAAAAACATATCAGTTATTATTTATTTATTTAATCATTCAGAATTACACAACTTACAGAAAAGTACGACAGGCTTATAAGCCCAAAACGGTTCCACTTCTAATTTATACAACAGTCCAAATGTAGCTAGGTTATGTGTCACTTAACATTCTTCAATTACACACTCAATTTAAATACACTACAATTCAAAACACACAAAAATCATTTTTGAATTAAAAAATACTTCTAAATTAAATTAAATCAATCACAATTAATTAGAAAATTCCAACTTTAAAAAAACTATAAAATTTTGAGACCAAAAAAGACAAACACACTGTTTAGAACTTATCACAGCTGATAATTCACTCTTCTTTCTCATTTCATTGCATTTCATTTCATCTATATATATATAAAATCGAAATGGAAGTCACTCACTGATTGACTGACTGACTGACTCACTCACTCACTCACTCACTCACTCACTCGCATAACTAAAAAATCTACCGGACCAAAAACGTTTAAATTTGGTAGGTATGTTCAGTTGGCCCTTTAGAGGCGCACTAAGAAATCTTTTGGCAATATTTTAACTCTAAGGGTTGTTTTTAAGGGTTTAAAGTTCGTATTTTAGCATGTATATTCTTTTTCTCCCAATCTCTTAATTATAATTGAAATTTTCATATCATATGTTACTATAGAACTATAATCTGGATAGAGTACCTCTTCGAAACAGTTGTTAACTGGCAACTAAATTAATAATTTTGTCAGCTTGGCATTAAGTTGAGTTGACTTTGTTAGGTTGGCACCAAGTTGAAGATTTGAATGCATTTATCGCGGAAAAATTGATTGGGCACTGCTACTTCAATCCTGGGAATATTATATTACTAGCCGTCAGGCTCGCTTCGCTCGCCATATCCGTTTAGCCAGACGTTTAGTCTGGACCCCCGACTGGATTGTCCTAACATATGATAAAAATGCTCAAATGGAAAATGCAGGCGAGCGAAGCGAGCCTGCTGATCCCATTCCTGGACGATCCAGTCGGGGGTCCAGGGGGCGGAGCCCCCTGCTAGACGGATATAATAATAATAATAATAATAATAATAATAATATAATAATAATATAATAATAATAATAATAATAATAATAATAATAATATAATAATAATAATAATAATTCGTTTATTTCACTGCATTTTTACAATAATTCGTAATACAAATACATACATTGTACATATGGCGAGCGAAGCGAGCCTGACGGCTAGTTATACATAGAATTCACATTATATTATTGCATTCCACCCCATTGATCCATATTGTTGAACAAATTATAATAATTTATTCTGTAGGTTGAATATGAATCTATTCAATGAATAGATTCATCAAGTTTACTTACCCTTCTTCCTCTTTAATCAATAAAAACCCCTTAACCTCTATAGCTTTAACCCCTTGAATAGCTTTAACCCTCACACCTCCCTTCACTCACACGCTCACTCTCTCTCTCTCTCTCTCTCTCACTCTCTCTCTCTCTCTCACTCTCTCTCTCTCTCTCTCTATCACTCTATCACACTTACTCTCTTTATTTCCCTCACTTTGTCAGTGTCTACTCACTAGATCTAGAATTTTAACGGGGAAAGTTCCCTGAAAATTTGTAAGTTCACATTACCTCTGTTCTCTCACTCTCTTTTATTCTTTCTCGCTCACTCCTTCTCTCACCCTATTTCTCTCTCCCTCTTCCTCATACACACAAACACTCACTCTCCATTTCTTCTGTCCTCCATTTCTGTCCATTCCTCAGCTTCCTCTCACTGGATCTGCAGAGTTCTAACATGCGAATTCGCAATCATTACGCACAAATAGATATCTTCATATAATATATATTTCGGAATTGAAATTGGAATTATATATCTTTTAAATTGGATTTCGAATATGTACATACATGTAGATGAAAATATACATCTGAGTACCCTTCTTAAATAATTTCGTCACGACATGTTTCGGCTACTAATGCCATTTTCAAGTTCAAAAATAAAGATGTAGTGACGAAATAATTCTAAAAGGGTATTCAGATTTATATTCAAAAGTAGCCATAAGGAAAAAATGCATACATGTAGCCTATACAGTGCAGAAAAACTATTTCAATTTCGAAATGCACATATTATGTATACAATGCAGAAAAGTGAGAAATGATTTCAATTTAGGAATGCGCGCCCTATGACAAGATAAGCATTGTATTGAGGAGGCTCATTGTTGGCGTCAAACCAGAATGATCAGACCAGGTTCGATCTCTGCTCGGCAGTAGCGAGGCATCTACAATTCCCCTGTGAGCAGAAAGAGTTGCAGCTCTCAGATTCACCCCAACCTGACAGCATCAATTGAATGGACAACATTGATGCTATTCACAACGTATGCTGCCACTCTAAATAGCCAGCATACACTAAAATAACGAGTGGAATGAGTCTGATCCTGATGACAAAGGTTGCATATATCACATCGCAACATCTCTTTCTATTCGCGCTGTAAATGTCATCTTTTGATCACCCATGAATTCATACACGTCAATGGTCGTCAGCATTGAAATGGTTGAAACTATTCAGCAGTGCGCATTCTGTATGGATTTTGCTGCTAGAATGCAAATGCCAAGAGATATTCTACATTAGTGACGTGCCGCAACTTCAATAGTCGGGCGGAATTTCATCATGAAAGATTCTCCGTTATGGAGAATTTGTGCATTACAGCTTGTTCCACTTTATTATTTTCTCATCAGAGGAAACTCAATGTGGGTCACGCAAGTTGTAATGTTCGTGTGAGGGTTGCATGAATTGTGTATTGTACGTGAGAGAATCCAATCATGAGAGACTCAACTTTCCTAAACTTTATGCTGGAAAAAATAAACTTATTATAACTAATGAAAAATGTATTCCGTTAATATAGAATAATGTGAAGAAAAATCAAATTCCATCAAGGGCCGGTTTCCGAGCTCGGGATTAAAGTAAGTTCTAGATTTTAAACAGCTGGAGTAAAAAATCTGGTGTGGCGCACTCACAAACTTTCCTTGCCGTTATGAAAATTGATCACCTGACGCTAGTGTTCTCGCGCATATCAAGTCTACTCATAAACAAAGATTTGAGCCAGCTGGTGACAGGACAATACCGCTGGAGACATACGAGGTCTGCTATCTCTTCATAGTGAGTCATTTAATAAAATCAACAGTTGCCAACAGTTTGCGATTGGATAATCACATTTTCTCGAATTTCGTGCTTATTTTCAATTTTAGGTGAAAATGTTACAAAACATAATTGTAGAGATTTTAATGCTCAATCTTCTCCACTCAAAATTTTTTGTTCAAATTGTATCTGAAGCCTGCTAATTGGGAATCTAAAATCAAAGTTTGCATAGATGAGGTGGAGCTCCTGAAATGTTTACAGATATGGGACTTGTGGCAATTGATGGAGCTTATCAATTAATATTCTTGGTATGAATTTAATCAAAATCGTTGGAGCCGTTTTCAAGAAAAACGCGAAAAACCCTGTTTTTGACAACATTTTCTCAATTTTAGCCGCTATCTTGAATTGCATTTGATCGAAATTGTTCGAGTCGGATCCTTGTATTGTAAGGACCTTGAGTTCCAAACTTCAAGTCATTCCGTTAATTGGGAGATGAGATATCGTGTACACAGACGCACATACACTCATATTCGATATTTGTTTTAAACAGTTTTTCGGTATTTGATTCAAACGTGGTCTGTGACTACGCCCCGTTTCGGAAAGTCTATTTTCTGACTCCAGAGGTTTAAAGTCTAGAACTTAGCTGAATCCCGAGCTTGGAAACCGGCCCTAAAGTGTCAATATCAAGCCGTACACCAATCTCCACGTAGACTTAATGCAGGTGCACTGTTTGAATTCCCGTTTCTATAGTCTATTCGTATGTAATAAAATGAACATAAATATTGAAATTTATTATTTGAGTAGGCTTTTCTAAAATTTTGTCTTCTTCTTCTACCTTTCAGAGTATAGGTATCGCCTGTTCTGAACCTCATATTCGTTCATCTTTTCCATGGAGGTCTCTCTTGCCTTCTGGGTTGTGGTAGAACACTAATTTTGGTAAACTGCATCCTTCATTCTCTTGAGGTGCATTTTCGTTTGTGCGTAAACTTCCGCAGTCGATAACAAGCATTGTTGACATCATATTGTCCAAATTTCAAGTATGCTGAAACAGCTGTGGATAGTTATAAATTGAGTATGTGAAAAATCAAAATATTGCATCCCCGAAATTCATAAGATGACGTATAGCCAGCTGTGAAATATAAACACGATCATTTTAGAGAATTGTGTTCTGTTTATCAATAAATGAAAATAACAAGCGAAGCTCGGTGCCCCGATATTATAGAATAAAGTAGAGAGATAATCAAATAACATTAAGGGCCAGTTTCTGAGCTCGGGATTAAAGTAAGTTCTAGACTTTAAACAGCTGGAGTCAGAAAATTGGATTTCCGAAACAGGGTGAAGTTGCAGTTTTCATGATAATCTTTATTTTCTCATTTCTATAATTGGGAATGTTTCTCATTGACAAAATGGAACATTTTAAAATAATTCAAAATAGCTGAAACTTCACACAATTTTCTCTTTATTTTATATTGTGTTCAATTTTCTAGTTTTTCGATATTTAATTTAAACGTGGACTGCGACACGTCCCGTTTCGGAAAGCCAATTTTCTGACTTCAGCTGTTTAAAGTCTACAGCTTAGCTGAATCCCGAGCTTGGAAACCGGCCATTAATGTTATTTGATTATCTCTCTACTTTATTCTATAATATCGGGGCACCGAGCTTCGCTTGTTATTTTCATTTATTGATATACAGAACACAATTATTCTCTGAAATGATCGTGTTTATATCTCAGAGCTGGCTATACGTTATCTTATGAATTTCGGGAATGCGATTTTTTTGATTTTTCACATACTCACTTTTTTACTATCCACAGCTGTTTCAGCAATCCTTATAATAATCCTTATAATATCGTTCAGCGAGTTTTCTCAAGGATGAGACCTAGTGCAATTGAATCTTTATATCATAAACCTACTATGTTCCAAATTTCGTGAAAATGGTTAGAGCCGTTCTCGAGATCCATTGAACATAAATAACCACACATAAAAATAGCCAGATAAAGTGTCAATATCAAGCCGTACACCAAACTCCACGTAGACTCAATGCAGGTCCACTGTTTGAATTACCGTTTCTATCGTCTATTCGTATGAATAAAATAAACATAGAAATTGAAATTTATTTTCTAAGTAGCCTTTTCAAAAACTTCTTATCCTTCTTCAACCTTTCAGGGTATAGACCTCTCTGCCTGTTCCGAACTCATAATTATTCGACCATCTTTTCCATGGATGCCTTTGGTCTCTCTTGCCTTCTGGGTTGTGGTTGAACGCCAATTTTGCTAAACTGTATCTTTCATTCTCCTAAGGTGCATTTTCGTTTGTGCGTAAACTTCTGCAGTCGATAACAAGCATTGTTGACATTCATATTGTCCAAATTTCAAGTGTGCTAAAACAGCTGATCAAATAACTTGATTATTTGTGTTGACATTCATATTGTCCAAATTTCAAGTTTGCTGAAAAAGCTGATCAAATAACTTTTAATTATTTGTGTTTATAATTCAACAATCAAATCATTTCTAATAATATCAACTTATTGACATTTTAGGGCCGTTTGCACCTTAGACCATTTATAGAGTAGACACGCTGGGAAGTCTAGCCTCTGAAGACAACATCTACTGCAAAATCCGCCCATCTTGACGTCACAACCAAGCTAACAACAATGCATTGTTCAACAACAATGTAAGTTAAACACCACAAACACTTACACAACAAACTGTTGTGACGTCAAGGTGGGTGGATTGGGCAGTAGAGATGTTGGCTTCATCGACTTTTAGTATGAATATACAATTGGCCGTGTATATTCTATAAATGGTCTAAGGTTTGCACAGTCAAAGCTTGAACGGAATTAAATCAGCTGGTGGCTTGAACTAAAAATGAAACACATTATAACAAACGAGACTTGATATGAATTTAATCCAGTTTGAAATGAAATTTAGTTTAAACTGTGACTGTGCAAACTCAGCTTCATGTGAAGCATGTGTATGGTATCATTTCAATCTACTCTGATATATATTTTCGTTTATAAGTTAGGGAAAAAACTGCTTGCCCTATCAAAATACTGAATCAAATAAATAGATAGATCTTCCCCAAACGTTGTCGCCTACAGCAATGAAAATACAGTGAGGAAACTCAAACAATAAGAATACAGTGACATGTGAGGAAGATTGCATTCAGCTGTGACAAGTAACAAAAAGTCACTAGCTGTGACTCAACCGAATCGGGTATCTGAATCTTACATTTGCCAGAGATAAGACTATCAGTTAGGGTATAATGTCATTGGAGCCGAGTCCCGGGAGAATTGCATGGAATCACGAGAACGTAATCCATTCGCAAACCACTACCACTGACACAAAAAGCGAGTAAACAACAGTCGGAGGGGAAGTGGCGGTTGGTGAGTTGGGGGGGAAAGGAATAGAGGGGAAACGGGTGAAGGATATGAATGGACAACGGGACAACTGACTGCCAGACATGTGTGGTTGGAAATGGACAAGGAGAGGAAATGGACAAGGGCAGGGAGAAGGAGAAGGAAAGGAAATGGAAAGCCAGTTTGGACAAAGTGGCGCAGATACTTGGACTTCGCCCCCCAACTTAGTGTAAGTGTGTGCGTGAGCCTCACTAAGCCCCTCCGAGGAAAATATATAAAGCAGGCATTGCCGTTTTGTCTTTTCTTCGCTCAGCCTTTCTTGTAGCTCATCTGTTTATGTTGCATTATCCAGTTATAGCTGTGTAGAGCTGTGTTGTGAACAAAAGAAGGCTTGTATAGCTGTATATAAAGCTGTATATATAGCAGTGTATACAGCTGTATTACTGTATATATGGATACACGCTGTACGCTTCTCTTGAGGTGCGTACAGACTTATACGCTACAAACACGTCCTAGTTATACAATTTTCTGATAAAGTGGACTGTAATTTTATTCAATTCAATATTTAATATATTTTGGCAGAACAAGGCTAATGAATCCATTCATGATCCAATAAAAATCTCTATCATTAAAAGTTACCTCGGCTGATGATCTACTGTTGCAAGTCAGAGTGTTTTGTACCTAGAGGTTTGGGTGGTAAAAAGGTAAAGGAAAAAATTAAGGAAGAAAGAAATGTAAATAAATCACTTGACCTTTGATGATTTATGAAATAGCCGGGTACTGCATAGAGTTGTAGAATCATGTATGGATTTCTGTTTCTAAGTTCTACTATTCATTCACTACTAATGTTAATAGAAAAATACTCAAGTTCTCACATGTACTTTAAAACAGATCACTCCCTACGATTGGAGACACGAAATTACGATTAATAATTTCCATAGGAAATACAAACAAATCAACCACCGAGTCGAACTGTCAACGAAGGCAGCTTTTCGAACCGACTGAACTTGAAAAACTACTAGACAAACAATTAAGGAATTACGCACCAGAGTGCGCCAGTAGACGGAGCAGATCGAAAACTAATTACGATTGTCATTGACGATTACAAATCATAATTATAATAGAATATACTATGATTGGGAGAAGACAACAGGCATAGCCCAAAACTGTCTTGTCCCAATTTTTTACAAATAAAAGTTTCAAAAAAGAATAAGGTTAAGATTTCACTTTCACATCAAAAAGTCCAATTTCCACTTCAAAACTAATGACTAAACTAGAAATTTTGAATTTTGATATTTAAAAACTGATTGAAAACAAAAATATTCCACTCAAATCTCTACAAATTGGAAATTTTTGAGTAATTTTGCAAATTTTTGAGCCAGAAAAGAAACACAACTTCACTATTAGCACAGCTGATATGATATATTTATTCTTCTTCTTAGCAGTACAAACAATATACCATATACAAAACTTGAAAAGGTTCCTCACATGGGCAAAGCCTGTCTGCAAGGAACGAGTTCTCTACAATTCCATAATATACCTAAATATACAATGATAGATATGTTGATACAATGATGACAATGATACAATACAATTGAAAAAACAAAACAATTTTAACCAAGAATAAGCACTAAACTATATCATATCACCAAAATAAAAGAAGCAGAGCAATAATAATTATAATTAGCCCTAAATCAGCTGCTCCAGTGTTTATCATATGTTTCTACATTAATAGTATTTTATACAGTTTTGTAAATAAAAAGATGCAAACGAAATAATTTCGTATTTTCCAATTTTATCAACATTTGAAAACTTGAATCCAACCCATTGTTCTTTATCGATTTTTATCAGTGAATGGTCCAGAGACAGTGTGGGAGGATCACGAAAACGAATTGAATTGGAATCGAAGAACGACCGCCCTATAAATATCTTGGAATTGCTCCTGGGACAGATTCAGTGGCAATGCTGACTTACTTGGTGTACTGAATTTTTCAAACCCGTATTCTTTTAGTACTGCTGAGCTCCATATACAAGCATCTAGGATGCAAAATAACACTGTTCTCTTATTAATCAAACTGGAACATGTTATCTACAAATCAATAAAATATAGTGCACATTTTCGGCACAAATCAACACACTACGAAAAAGTGCATTGGGTCAAAGGATTCAACTTCAACTGTTCCATTCACAGATGGAACTGTAACAACTTTAACGTTGATTCCATTCTGGAAGCGCAATTTCAGCAGAAACATTGGTGTCGTGCTGTTTATGAAGTTTTTGCCTTGAATTTTTCAGCAGTATACAGCTTAGGTCATATAAAGAATCTTCATGACATTCATTTGAAAATCAATGTAAATTTTTAATATCAACCTTATTTAAAGAGTTTGACAAATTTACGACAGAACCTGAGTTTGTGGCCTAGGCCCGATTCAACTCTGGTGCGTCTTTTGAATGCTTTTCACCATCGGACTCCCCAATGAATGCAACGAGTAATAGAAAACGAGGAATGAAGGGAAGCTCCGAAACCATATCCTCCATAGACAATGTTTAATTATTGGATGTGATAAGAAGACTCGCGGAACCAGTTTGATATCGGCTGCTATAAAATGATTTGTAACAACCGGTAGATTGGTGAAAATGACTCGATTTGAGAAAATAGATGCTGAATGTATGAGACTTGAGGGATTAGTGAAGAGTTTCAGTAGCATATCCTATTATATTGAGCGAGCAATTTCTGTATAATGATTTATTTTCATATGTTTATGTGGTTATTTATGGTTATTTGGGTATATATTTATGTTCAACGGATCTCGAAAACGGCTCTAACGATTTTCACGAAATTTGGAAAAATTAGGTTTATGGTATGAAGATTCGATTGCACTAGGTCTCAACCCTTGGATAACTGGCTGAAGGACATTAAAAGGATAAATACGTCCTTGGAAAAACAGCTGGAAATTTTGTCGTCTGTCGATACCGTAATGGGAGAGAGTGAACAAGTGCATGTGTGGGATCATCCACGATCTCACGAGAAGAAAAATTCAGCAAGAGAAACTTATTTTCGTTTATTTCAATTTTATCAACATTTGAAAACTTGAATCCAACCCATTGTTCTTTATCGATTTTTATCAGTGAATGGTCCAGAGACAGTGTGGGAGGATCACGAAAACGAATTGAATTGGAATCGAAGAACGACCGCCCTATAAATATCTTGGAATTGCTCCTGGGACAGATTCAGTGGCAATGCTGACTTACTTGGAGTACTGAATTTTTCAAACCCGTATTCTTTTAGTACTGCTGAGCTCCATATACAAGCATCTAGGATGCAAAATAACACTGTTCTCTTATTAATCAAACTGGAAAATGTTATCTACAAATCAATAAAATATAGTGCACATTTTCGGCACAAATCAACACACTACGAAATAGTGCATTGGGTCAAAGGATTCAACTTCAACTGTTCCATTCACAGATGGAACTGTAACAACTTTAACGTTGATTCCATTCTGGAAGCGCAATTTGAGCAGAAACATTGGTGTCGTGCTGTTTATGAAGATTTTGCCTTGAATTTTTCAGCAGTATACAGCATAGGTCAGATAAAGGATCTTCATGACATTCATTTGAAAATCAATGCGAATTTTTAATATCAACCTTATTTAACCCTTCCACTACCAAGCGGGGTAATTGGACTACCCCAACCCACATTTTCCCCATTTTTTTGTAGATAATGTTGTTGTATTTCATTGAAACCTTGAGTACTTGTTAAAAACATATCACTTTAGTTGTTTTTTCTCATAAAAACATTTCATTCCTCTTATTTTTTCAATTATTAGCAGATTTATCCTTGGGGTAACTCTATTACCCCGCTTTGTATTCCATGTCTTGCAATTTTTTGGTATATTCCATCCATTATCGGAATGCATAAGATATAAATTTAATGTCCAATTATCATTTTTTCGCCAAACCTGATTCATAATGATCACTTGAAATCTAAATTTGAAAAAATTGCTTCTCTATAGCCATAATTTAATTATTTGACAACATTTCCCCTACATCTATTTGATAGAATGCTCAATTTTTTTGTCCTGTCAGTTTTTGATTGAAAACATATTTTTCAACAAAAGAAATTTATTTTTAATTATATTAAAAGCTTTTGTAATGCATTTCATAGATGAATTAATGAAAAAAATATAGAATAAGATATAAAACAGAAATCTTGTTAGGGTGACCCAGTTACCCCAGTTGGTATTCCGTGTATGTGAAGAAGGTTGGTAGTCCAAGGGTTAAAGAGTTTGACAAATTTATGACAGAACTTGAGTTTGTGGCCTAAGCCCGACTCAATATTATACACTGGTGTGCCTTTTGAATGCTTTTAACCATCGGACTCCCCAATGAATGCAACGAGTAATAGAAAACGAGAAATGAAGGGAAGCTCCGAAACCATATCCTCCATAGACAATGTTCAATTATTGGATGTTATAAGAAGACTCGTGGAACCAATTTGATATCGGCTGCTATAAAATGATTTGTAACAACCGGTAGATTGGTGAAAATGACTCGATTTGAGAAAATAGATGCTGAATGTATGAGACTTGTTGGATTAGTGAAGAGTTCCAGTAGCATATCCTATATAGTAGCATATCTATTATATTAAGCGAGCAATTTCTGTATATTTATTTTCATATGGTTATGTGGTTATTTAGTTATGTGGTTATATGGTTGTATGGGTATATATTTATGTTCGACAGATCTCGAAAACGGCTCTAATGATTTTCACGAAAGTTGGAAAAAGTAGGTTTATGATATGAAGATTCGATTGCACTAGGTCTCAACCCTTGGATAACTGGCTGAAGGACATTAAAAGGATAAATACGTCCTTGGAAAAACAGCTGGAGGTATATCGCTGGAACTGTAAGTAGTTGGATTATAACAATTACTCTTTTATTCTCATCATTCTAAAGCCTCTAGAATATTCAAAGATCTGCCTTTGATTTTAACCTGCAGAAATTCAACATTCTCCTCAACTGTGAACTTAGTGATTGTAAAATCGGTAGATTGATGCGAATCATTCGATTTGGCGAGCGAACGAATCGGTTTACAGTGGACCGCTGGTTGTTTGTGTAGAGTGCGTGCGTGTGACCGCGCGTGTGCGTGTGCGGTCAAGTGATGGCGTCAGCTTGTGACACACAGAGTTCGACCGCAGCCAGCGAGTCCCCAGCTTTGTAAATATTCATGTGTGTCAATTAGGGGGCTGCAAGGGGTCGATCAGAGGGGGGGTTATCTCATAAGGGGTGCCCATAAGGGGGGTCAAACTGATGGAGTCCCAGCCACGTTAGACTACTATAGTGAGGTCCACGTTATAATGGCAGTGGAGGTAGTTGTGGATTCACTGCCTTCTAACGAATAATAGCTGATACTGTTACATCTGATGTAATATCAAATATGTTCATTGTTTTTGATGATAATTTATTGTATTTCATTCGTCAATGAAATAAATCTTTTAATGATTCAACAATAAATTTCTTCTCATGTTATCGGTAAAAGTATGCTGTCTAGAATAGTAAAGAAAAGCATAACCTATAATTTTTATTTATTCATAACTCTACCTTCATTGTATTATCATTCATCCCATCATCATCATCACCTAGGCTTAAAATACTTCTAGAAAGTCGCCTTTGTAGAATAATAAATAAATGCGAACGGTGACTTGTCGGTTAGAAATTCGAAACTTGGGAGTGATAAACTATTCTTAGTTTTCAAGTGAAAATGGACTAAATTTTAGAAGAGTGAAATCATAACCCTATTCCGAACTCTCAAAATGTAATCTAAATTTGGGAGAGAAATAGTACAAGGAGTATCCTTAGTTTTTCTCTCTCGGTCAGTCATCTCTTGTGAAAATAATGAATATGTCAATATTTTTAAATGAAATATGAATAAATATATTAAAAACTTAACTGTGATATTATAAGTGTGTGATGGTTTATCGACTGGAGAAAATAGCTATTCGTGAACGCAGTATCGGTGAGTTCGTTCCATCTCCTAAAATCAAGTTATAAGGACCCTAAAATCAATCTCTTAAAATCTTTTATAAAAAGGACACTTAGGTGAACGATAGTTCCACAATAAGTCTACAGAAACATCACAGCTATCTAATAATCATGAGAGCAGAGAATCGGAAAATTTGTTGTCACATCTTTTTCACTGACTTCAATCTAGTCTCTGGTGAATCTCAATGTAGAACACAACATTTTTTTCATCGTAAACATTAATTTATACGCCGGTGTTACACCGGTGTTACGTTACAATGTTTCTACCGTGATCCGTTCTGCTTCCGTTACAGACGCGTAATATAGTGGCGGTGGTTGTTTAGTGTTCTCGTGAAATGATTATGGTAGCGGAAGGAGGGAGAGAGAAAGAGGGATAGAAAGAGATAGAGTGAGGGTGATGGTCAAGGGAGAGAGAGAAAAGTAGGTTGAATACGCGGGAAGAGATACTGTAGAGGCAGGAGAACTATGGGGAAATGATAGTTTTAGAGAGAGAAATGACACATTGAGTAGAAATGATGAAACAATGGGTAAAAGTTATAAAAAAAGTGGAAAGTATTTGAAATAAATAATAATTATTAGAAGAGAGTGAGAGAATGGTTGGGATGAAGGGGAAGAATAATCCATGCAATAGAAAAGGAATAGAAAAGTAAGGACATAAACCAAATAACCTCTGAAGCTAGTCATTGGAACTAATTCGGTGTAGAATGAACCACATTCGCAATTGACAATTTTTCGTTTTCCTTCCAACAACCTCCTTATGGAACTTTCACAACATTCCTATCTCTAGTCTAAATTGTAGTTAGGAGAATATTGAACAATATGAATGAGAGAGAGATAAATTGTAGTTAGAGAAATATTGAACAACATGAATAAGAGAGATAAATTGTAGTTAGAAAAATATTGAACAACATGAATTGATTGATTGAGTACTTTATTTATGTAGATTACAATATATACTGGCTTATACACTTATATACAATAGCTTACAATACAGCAAAATTATAGATGAATTTACATAATATAGACTAGGAAAATAACTATTGAACTGTATATGATATGAAAAAGCAATTTGTAATATAATAACTATAGATAATAATCATATTGTTATGCATCTACATAAATTGGTGGAGCTTTGGACATATCAATGTCCATTCTTTGGGACTGCATCAGAGAGAGAGAGAGAGAGAGAGAGAGAGAGATAAATTGTAATTAGAAAAATATTGAACAACATGAATAACAGAGAGGAAGAGCACACAAGAGAAATGTAATGATTCTACTAATGTGTGGAAAGATTAGATTCCAGAATAATCATAAAATCAAGAGTACTATGGCTTCTAGAAGTCATCAGCAGATGGATTGGTGAGGTGAAAATCATAAATTCCATAGATTCTGATGCAGTCACTTTCTACGGGTGTTTTTTTTTTTGGAAATCAGATATTTGTCTCTAGCCTCGCCCCTTTTGTGTTTCTCTGCCTGATCGATCACACATGGAGTTGATGACCAGTCATATTATAGATTGTTCAAGTTTTTACCCTTGAAAATAACTATTTGACCTTGAAACTCACGATTTTGTGATTTTTTGGGGTGAATGACCTCTCAATTTTGTACACTTGCTTGGACTTTGGACCCAAGAAAAACTCAGACATTCATCAGGTGGCCGATTTGAAGTTTCCCCCACTCTATCGATTCTGATGTTAGCCACGCCCCCTCACCAATTCATGTACATGTAAGGGGTGGTTTTTTGAAAATAATTTTTGTGTGTTGTTCTGCCCCCTTTAAGCGTTTTTGACTCTTGAGGGCTGGCATACTTGGAGCACCACTTGCTCCATCTCTCAAGATGCTGACCATGTCCGAAAATCATCCCAGTTAGTTTTTACAGGTGGTTTTTTGTAAATCAGATATTTGTATCTAGCCCCGCCCCTGTTGTGTTTTTCTGCCCGATCGATCACACTCAGGGTCAATGACCAGTTTAATCTTTGGGTTGCTCCACTTCTTACCCTTGAAAATTGAATTCTCTGAACACTGTTGCTAACGCTGTGATGCTGTTCTCCTCAAACCTCAAAGATCTCATGAAAAATGGCTCATAATAGAATGATCAAAGAATTAAGATCTCATGAAAATGAAAGATTTCTTCGCGATTTATTGGAAGCTACTGTAGAATTGTAGAATCATAGTTTGTTTGTATGCCGAAGCTATTGTGGATACTATGTGTGGAGTATCGGATTTCAGGAATAAAGGGTCAAGTACAGGATAATGATAATATTATCTTGAAAAATTCCAAGGTGTGGAACTACTGTAGTATCGTCGAATCATTGTTTACGTTCGTTTATATGTGAAAGCTATTGAGGAGTATAGGATCTCAAGAGTGAAGGGTCAAGTACAATATAATAATATTATATTTTGTAAAATTCAAAGCTCATATTATCTGTGCATAAATGCATTCTGCCGTCCTATATGGAAAAAAAGCTTGGAATGATTGGAATGAATTTCTTTCTGGTCACTTAAACTCTTCAAAGATAATGAACAAAAATGGTAAGATAAGCTTAGCATCAGCTGATGGAAAGCGAAATGTGTTTGTCACGCATACGTCTGTACGCAGCATTGACACAGTCGATTCAGAGTTGTCAATTTGAATATATCCAGTCATCTGGGCTTGCAAAACATTCCAAAACAAAGTACTGTGGAACATGGTGAATGCGCCCTGGTACATAAGGAACAGCGATTTGCACCGAGATCTGCACATCCCCTATGTGACCTGTGAGATAAGATGATTGGCAGCCCATCATGAGTCACGTCTTCATCAACACGACAACACCGAAGTCATCCAACTACTATACAACACTGAACTCACTAGGAGGTTGAAGAGAACAAAGCCCTTCGAGTTGGGTGTAGTGCTAGTGGAGTGATTAAAGTATATTGAATAAAAGTGTAGTGAAATTATAGATTGGAACTGTAGGCTTCACTGGAAGACTTTAGCAATAAAAATTAATTTAGGATAAGAAATAACAGAACAAAATTAATGGTTAGTCCTAGTGACTAGTTTTAATAGAAATAACAAAAAAAATCTGGGCTTGCGTGAACTTATGAAATTTTCC
Organism: Nilaparvata lugens; assembly: GCF_014356525.2. Classification (NCBI taxonomy): domain Eukaryota; kingdom Metazoa; phylum Arthropoda; class Insecta; order Hemiptera; family Delphacidae; genus Nilaparvata; species Nilaparvata lugens. The sequence goes on from NC_052504.1 coordinate 93,116,884, forward strand.
CACAGTTTGGCAAAAATGATATTTTCTCCACGTCTTAAATTATACAGAGTAGAGTATGCTTTTTTTAATGGACTTTACTAGTTATTTAAGTCAAAAATCTATCTTATAGTTATAAAGAGTTATAAAGAGTCTTATAGTTATAAAATTTATCTTATACTATAAAGATATTGAAGAGAGACATCACTACAGCTCACTGCAAGAAAATAGTCTGATGGAAATTGAGAAATGTCCCTCCTCACCCACCCCCTCTGTATAATTAAAGTTCCCAATCGTCAAGTGTATCATGAAAATATTATAAATACCAAAAATGTTAATCAATTCTTTAAAATTAGACTCTTGATCAACTCTCAAGGTGGGACTTTATTTTTGCGTAAACTTCCGACGTCGACGACGACAGGCATTGTTGTCTGATGACATTCATATTGTCCGAATTTCATATGTGCTATAACAGCTGATCAAATAACTTTTCGTTATTAGTGTCTTTCATCTAAGAATCAATACATCTCAAATAATATCAAAAATATCGGGACATCGAGCTTCGCTCGTTATTTTTATTTATTGATAAACAGAACACAATTTTCTAAAATGATCGTGTTTATATTATTTTCACAGCTGGCTATATGTCATCTTATGAATTTCGGGGATGCGATATTTTGATTTTTCACATAGTCACTCGCTCACTTACTTTTTTACTATCCACAGCTGTTTCAGCCAAGGATGAATTATCCTTTCAATGTCGTTCAGCGAGTTTTCCCAAGGATGAGACCTAGTGCAATCGAATCTTTATATCAAATCAATCAAATCAATTTATTCTCACAATTTACAAGTAATACAGTACAGTTACAGTACATTTATATGAACCCACACGTTGTGAGACACCCACATGTAGGCTTAAGCCTGTGTTTGTGAGGGCCTGGCGTGATTCGCTAAACTAAATTATGAAAATTGATATTATATTAAACTAAATTTAGAAAAATACAGATTAAGAAAAATGATATGAGTAAATGTTGATATTACAGAAAGAAAACAAAAAATCGGCTGCAGAAACAGCCAGTTATAATTAATGACTAAAAGTTAGTGAAACTAAAAGGTAGATAAACTATAGCAATGATCATAAACCTACTATGTTCCAAATTTCGTGAAAATCTTTTGAGCCGTTTTCGAGATCCGTTAAACATAAATAACCAGATATAAAAATACAAATATTTACAGATATTGCTCGCTTAATATAATATGATATAGAAATGCAATAGAAATTCCGTTTTTGTTTCACTTGGGAGCCTGTGAGGCATACTATGGTTATTTCAACATAGATAAACATAGATAACCAGGTATAAAAATAGCCAGATATAAAAATAACAAGATATAAAAATAACCAGGTGTATAAATAATACAGAAATTGCTCGCTTAATATAATAGAATATTGCCATTTAAAAAATTAAACCGATCCTTCCCCTTTTAAACATAATTGAGCAGAATGTTTTAAGCTATTTAGACAGTTTGGAATTTACCCAATCTGAGATCCCCACCCTGTTGTGGTCTAAGACGGCATTCACGCTCAAACCAAAATCCTCTTTAATATACGGCAACAAAGCATGGTCCTCTCATCGGACTATTTTCGTTCGGTTGACTATAGTGATGTCTTTCTTCAATATTTCTTTAGGGCTATATGATAGCTTTTTTACTACTATCCTCTTCATATTATTTGTTCCATTCTGCCACTAAGTTATTCCTCTACAATGGATCCCATTGTCCAATATAGTGTGTGACTATATAACCTTATCTTTTGGACAACATTAACATTTTATCAAAATTTATGGAGAGAAATAGTACAGGCTCAGCCTAGTTTTTCCTCCAATGTCATAACCATATAATGATTATAGTATTTTATACAACAAATAAAAAATAAATAAATAAAATACTTCAAACAAACTTATCTCGTCAGCTGAAACATTACAAAAAACTCTCTCATCCGTAATTTTCAACCAAATTACCAACAATTACGCCTGCTTCAATGGTAATACAATCCATTCTACAGATTCACGCTGATTATCATATTTTTCACAGCATAACGACATCGGCGAGCGGTTTTTACCAGTGGTACTGTCACGGTCATTAAAATATGAATGCATAATTAATTCACATAATAGCGACGGGCGAGGAGGAAGCCGCTCGCTCTTTTTGCTATTAATTCGCAATCAGCACATCTCTGCGACATCCTGTCCAAAGGAGCAACAACAACAACAACAAAGGCTGTGCAAATTGTTGGGGTGAGAGGGTTGGGATAAGTGAGAGAGAGTGGATGAGAGAGAGTGAAACAGTTTTGGGCAAACAGAAGAGGGAGCTCCGGCCTCCTTGATTGGAGGTCTCTCACCGTGCTCTCGGTGTTTAACTCTCTAAAGACAAGAAGTAACTTAATTGCAGAGCGCCCTCAGCGAGCTCTAACTCTACTAATCACTCGCCAAGTGCTGTTTAGCGCTCAGAAAAAACTCAACAATCACTTTCACAACGATACGGTCTTCTGTCTTATGCTTCTACAAAATGTTCAACGTTCAAGCAAGACGTCCCTTGACTCTGGAACCAGACTGCGTTAAATTTAGGGTGACCGATATTGGAGCTACTGAGACTGGTGAGCCCCCAGGGCTGGAGAACTCGCTCGAAATGTCGCTTATATTCTTTCAGCTGTTCTATTGAAAGCAGAGGATAGTTGAGAGAATTGATTCAAGTTGCACTGAGTCTCTTATATTCTTTCAGCTGTTCTATTGAAAATAGAGGATAGTTGAGAGAATTGATTCAAGTTGCACTGAGTCTCTTATATTCTTTCAGCTGTTCTATTGAAAGTAGAGGATAGTTGAGAGAATTGATTCAAGTTGCACTGAGTCTCTTATATTCTTTCAGCTGTTCTATTGAAAGCAGAGGAGAGTTGATAGAATTGATTCAAGTTGCACTGAGTCTCTTATATTCTTTCAGCTGTTCTATTGAAAGCAGAGGATAGTTGAGAGAATTGATTCAAGTTGCACTGAGTCTCTTATATTATTTCAGCTGTTCTATTGAAAGCAGAGGATAGTTGAGAGAATTGATTCAAGTTGCACTGAGTTGTTGATTGCATCAGAGAGGAGTTAGTAATGATTAATAACTGATTGAATTTCCAATTTTAATTTATTCACAACACACGAAAATACAATGAGTTAAAGCAATATACAACAAAACAATAACAATAATAGTAACAATGATATCAACACATTAAATACAATATTGCTAAAATGATGTGTTCTGGAGGAAAGAGGGGGAAATACCTTGTCAACTATGGTTTCCCGTGTAATAGGCAGGTAAGGTATTGAATGAAAAAGACTAAGAAATTGTCAAAAAACCACTGATTTATTGATAATATTAGAAAGACCGGTTTCGGTTATTACACCATTGTCAATCTGATAAACTCAACTGAACTGATTGAGAGTTTATCAGAGATTGACAATGGTGTAATAACCGAAACCGGTCTTTCTAATTATCAATAAATCAGTGGTTTTTTGACAATTTCTTAGTCTTTTTCATTCAATATGAATAATTACCACAATATCAATTTCTCAACTACACAAAAACAGGTAAGGTATAACTGAAAGGGAAGGATGTGTGATAGGGAAGTGGAAGAAGGTAGGTAGATAGGCATGGCTGAGGGAAGGGAAGATAGGATGTGAATTAACGATCCAGTAACGGTTACAATGGAGGTTACAATTATTTAAAGATTGAAAAAAAATTGCTTTTTATCTAATTAATGATGTCCTGCTTCATTTTCTTTGTAATTTTAGCATTGTTGAGATGATGATCCGGAATTTTATTTATTATTATAGTACTTAAATAAATAAGTTGCCGTCTAATTGTTTCAATATTAGTATTATATATCAAATACTTATTTGATAATTTAAATTCAATCTGCAATTGATCGAATTCATGTTCCAAATTTCAATGTTATGCCAAGCCGATAGTCGATAGTCCACATACAGTAGTTCTTTTTTGTGAATCTACTACCGTAAGAATTAAGTTACTCTTAATTCAGCATCAAAATTCAGTTTGGATCATTTATGTATTAAACCTGTGATTCAAATGATTGAACTTAGTAGAGGAGTTAGATCTTCCCTTATCTATGATTGCATGTACCGATGTACAATTGCATGAAATTAATAATCCATGAATAGATTTTATTCAGGTTGAAAAACTGTTAATTCCACTGAGAATCAGTTTGGTAAGAGAAATATGTAGGAAACTTATCTCAAATAATGGTACAACATTACTATTGAAATAACTATGAAATGCCTTGCAGGCTCCCAAGTGAAACAAAAACGGAATTACCATTGTATATTTATATAACTATAAAGTGGAAAAACTCACATTATTTGGTGTGACGACGACCGTTTCACCACACCAGAGAATGTGAGTGTTTTTTCACTTCAAAGTTTTTTGAAAAAACAATACCTAGTAATAATATTAGTGAAAACAAGATGGATAACCAACAACAAAAACGGAAGTTTAAAGTTCCAATTCAAATAAAAATATTACAAACGTGAAAAGTTCAAGATAAATTATTTTACAAAGAGAAATATTTTCAAACGTCAAAATCGAATGAAGATAGTAATAATAATAGTGAAAACAAGATGGATAACCAACAACAAAAACGGAATTTTAAGTTACAATTCAAAAAAAAAAAAATTACAAACATGGAAATTTAAAGATAAATAATTTTCGAAGAGAAATATTTGTATAATATATTATATATTAAATATATAGCCTTGATCAGAACACATTTTGGAAAACAGTCTTGAGCCAGTTATTTCCAAAGTTGTTCTGCTTTTTCCGAAACAAATGGAAGTACATAGTACGAACATTGGGGGAGATAGATGTGTCTGAAAACTCTATCACTCTTTGAACATTCCACCTCCGTCAATCACAGAAATCAAAACGATTCATTGCCGAGAAGAAGCTGAGAGATTGAATGTGTTTTAGAAGCAGGGTAGCAGTAACATCACTCAAAAGTAGACTATCATTGATTGGCTGATTCCATGAAAAGGCAACCAAGCTTTGAAGGCTGTGTTTACACGTATCACTTAGCAAAGGAGCTACACTAGGGGTACCACATTCAAGTTCACATTTTACTGTTGGCATTAGATCGATAGGAAGCATTTAGAAAAAAATTCTGACAGTTTTATCGATCTTACTGTATAGTCTGAATCAAGGCTACTGTGAAGCACGTGCTTTACTGGACTACTCCTCTGTCAGATAATTAAAAAGTTGGAAAACTAAATGGCTGAAACACGAGAGAGTGCTTTAATGTGATTCGTATCTTTTAGATATGACGTGTTTTAACGTTTCAAGTTTCCCAATAAACTGAGTTATTCAACAGCGAGCTCTTCCTATCTGGTAGCATCGTATAGACTATTTCCAAATTGAGTACAACCATAGAGAAACAATAGCATAAGTAGATATCCCATGGTATAGGGAATTTATGTCGCAACTTTTACTGTTATCTCAAACCGATTACTGTCGATTATTGTCAATTTTTACTGTTTTGTTGGGGTGAGAGTGTATGAACGGCACAATATGAGAGACTACCAGTGTCACACAGCTGCATAGGAAAGAACTATGTGAACTATCGGCTTGGGATAACAGTAAAAGTTGCGACATAAACGCCCTATACCATGGGATATCTACTTACGCTATTGTTTCTCTGTGGTACAACTGACAACTCTCTTCAATTTAATGAGAAATTTTGACTTCCTTATCATGCGATGACTCACTAGTTTAATGCATGTTTCCGAAGTTTCATATCGTGTATTGTACATATCGAATTATGTTCTGTAGAAGTTCTAAGTAGTGCGCCGACACGTGATTTCAGCTGTCTGTCATGGATTTTGATTCTACTCATAAACGGTGTAACGAGTGAGTACTATCATCTATATATATAGAAGCGAAATTGCACTATTGTATTCCAATTATTGTATTGTATGTGTGACATTTGCTGTACATTGTGACGGAGGTAATGCTTCTGAAGACCTCACAAGCGGTTACATTAAAACTTATTCTATTCTATTCTATTCACTCACTCACTGACTGACTCACTCACTCACTCACTCCCTCGCAGAGCTAAAAATCTACCGTACCAAAAACGTTCAAATCTGGTAGGTATGTTCAGTTGGCCCTTTAGAGGCGCACTAAGAAATCTTTTGGCAATATTTTAACTCCAAGGGTGGTTCTTAAGGGTTCAAAGTTCGTCTTTTAGCATGTATATTCTTCTTATTCTCTTAATTATAATTGAAAAATGTCCATACCCCATTAGATTGTATTTGATGGAATTGCATTTGATGGTATTTTGAAATACCACATGTTAATATAGAACTATAATCTAGAGAGAATACCTCTTCGAAACAGTTGTTAACTGGTAAATAAATTAATAATTTTGTCAGGTTGGCATTAAGTTGAGTTGACTTTGTTAGGTTGGCACCAAGTTGAAGATTGAAATGCATTTATCGCGGAAAAATTGATTGGGCACTGCTACTTCAATCAGAGCTATTCCTGGGAATATTAAATTACTAGCCGTCAGGCTCGCTTCGCTCGCCATATCCGTTTAGCTAGACGTTTAGTTTGGACCCCCGACTGGATCGTCCTAACATATGATAAGAATGAACAAATGAGAAATGCAGGCGAGCGAAGCGAGCCTGCTGATCTCATCCTTGACGATACAATCGGGGGTCCAGGGGGCTGAGCCCCCTGGCTAGACGGATATGGCGAGCGAAGCGAGCCTGACGGCTAGTCCTATTATATTTAGCGAGCAATTTCTGTATATATCTGGTTATTCATGTTTTACGGATCTCGAGAACGGCTCTAAAGATTTTCACGAAATTTTGAACAAAGTAGGTTTATGATATAAAGATTCGATTGCACTAGGTCTCATTCTTTGGAAAACTCGCCGAACGACATTAAAAGGATAAATCATCCTTGGAAAACAGATGATAATTTCGTCGTCTCTCGATAACAGAGGATGCGTGTGCCTGTGTGAGAGAGACCGAACTATTTCCAGCTGTGTAATCATAATCAATCAGCGAGAAATTCTATCTAGCTAGACAATTTAATTGATTTGATCAATATAATCTGATCTGTTGACATGACATGAAAATCTTCCTAGAATAAAGTATATCATAATTTTCAAAGTTGGTCATTATTTGGCAATTTCAAGTGATTAGTGAGTGTTATTTTGTTATTCAATTTGGTTTGTATATAATCTAAATTATAATTTTTTGTTTTCAAATGTTTGAACAGAGAATTGAACCTAAATTCAAGTGTATGGAACATAACCTACTTTCTGGACTATTTATAGTGTATAAATCAAAATTCGGGAAAGAAACAGTTTTGGGCTGTGCGTGTTAGTACTTCCCCAATCATTTTAAAGAATTGTGTTCGGTTTATCAAAAGTCAATGAATAAATAACGAGCGAAGCTCGGTGCCCCGATATTAAAGAGAAAAAAGAATAAGGTATTGTGTATTTTATTCTTAATAATATCATAATATCGAAGTTGTTTAATTAATAATAAAATATCGAATTTCCAGAAAATATGTTGCACAATCCATGGAAACCTCAAGAATAAAACTAGACAAGAAACGAGAATAAAGTTCTATAATACTATTGCAGTTCCGACTCTCCTTTACGGGAAGTGAGAATTGTATTCACATACGGAAAATGAACAGTCGAGTTCAAGCTGCAGAAATTAGGTTTCTAAGGAGTGTATTTGGCTGCACTACAATAGATAGAATCAGAAATACTGATATAAGACAGGTTGCTCCTCTGCATGAAGAAATAATTATACAAAATAGACGCAATTGGTGCAGTCATTTGAATAGAATTCCACCTGGAACAATGCCTCTTGAAGTAAATAACTATGAAACTACTGGAAAAAGAGAGATCTAGGGAGGCCAAGAAAGAAATCGATATCGGAACAGGTTAATTAATAAACCTAATCCCTCAAGTGAAGATGATGATGATGATGATGATGATAATAGCATTAGCTATAAGGTATTATTTCTTACGCTATTGTTTTACTATCGTGGGGAAAAGATAGCATAAGAATATATCCATCCCATGGGTATAGGATGTTTATCTTCCAAATTCCACTATTAACTCAAGCTGATAGTCCTAGTAGTTCCTTTTGGTGACGCTGGTAGTCTCTCATACTGTGCCGTTCTTACACTCTCACCTCAACAGAACAGTTATAATAGACAGTAGTCGACAGTAATCGGCTTGAAATTTGGAACATAAACTTCCTTTACCATGTGATATCTTTCATTATGGTACTATTAATACACACACAATAATCTTTACAAGTTGCCGATTTCAATATTAGTTCATGAGCGAGTTGTCTAGCCTGGGGGCTCACTATAGTCAACCGCACGAAAAAAGTCTGATAGTAATTGGAGCAAGTGAATCGTTCCTCACCCCGCAATCATAGATGTTGCCAATACGTCAGATTCATAATAAAAGTTTCAATCTCTATATATAAAAATGAATGTCTGTGTGTTAGTTTGTTTGTTTGTTCCCTATAGACTCGAAAACTACTTGACATAACGGCATGAAGCTTTGGGAATATTTTGTGTGAATAATGGGGATGCTTTCTAACCAGAAATTTCAATAGGGGGGCTATAATAATTATATATTAATCCAATTTACAGACCTATGTTTTCGAAATATTGTTGGCCGATCGGCTAACGTCATAGCCACCTCTAATACAAGGCCCCGGCCTACGATATTGCAACGTCGCAGTGAAAAAGATTTAAAAAAATACCAGCTGATCTTTTTCACCAATCATGTATTAGATTCTAGGCCTACGCTGTGACGTTGCAATATCTTAGGACGGGGCCTTATATTAGAGGTGGCTATGCTAACGTAGATTAGCATATATGCCATGATTCAAGATTATGTTGTGATAATATGATTTAGCATATGAACTTACCAGCTGTAATAAACAAGTCACTATGTGTGATAAAATTGTTTACTGGTATTAAAACGGTAGTTTTAAGCACATAGGAAGTCCGAATTTGAGATGTAAATAAAAACAAATTGTGATGTAAATAAAAATATTGATTGTCAGATAAATTTCATGATTCACCAAATAAAGACAAGTGTGACATGAGATACATTGACTTTTTGGCGGTACGAAGTTCGCTGGGTAAGCTAGTTCTCAATCGTTGAAAATATAAGGTGTTCTAGTCAAAGAGGTTTTTAAAAACAAAAGAGTAATATGAAGTCATTTTTTCACTGAGAAATCAAGTAGCCATAATGAAATTCGTTTTCAGAAAATGATCAATTCTCATTCAAAATCAACTGTCGACAACGTTAATCAACTCTCATTTGGCAACGTTGCATCTACTCTCATCGGACTATTTTCGTGCGTTGTTCCCCTGCTGACAGTTTGAAGTTTTCCACGCTTAGTTGAGAGGCGTCCTAGACCTCGGCCCCATGTGCGAGGACTATAAAGTTGCACAAGATACGAGCAGCGGACCCACGGGGGTCGATTCTATCACTTCCCAACCTACCAGATGTAAACCCCAACGAAACGTAACCTTCGAGATGCATCTAAACCCAGCAACCCGCTGTCTCACTTTTAATCTGGAGTCGTAAACAATAGTCGCATGATTTGTGTCACTAGGAAAATGGACATTGCTTCTCTTGCTCTATCTCTCTTTGTAATGTGTGTCTCTTTCTATCTATCTAATGTTGTGTCTCTTTTACTCCATTCAATGTTGAACGGACACTGCTGCTTTCTTTCTCTTTCTCTCTTTGTAATGTGTGTCTCTCTCTATCTATCTAATGTTAGATAGACTTCTCCATTCAATGTTGAACGGACACTGCTGCTCTCTTTCTCTTTCTCCCTAACTAATATTGTGTCTCTTTCACTCCATCTGATGTTGTGTATCTTCCTCTCTATCTAATGCTGTTTTGTCCTATCCTATGTCTTTTTCTATCTAATGTTGTGTCTCTTTATCTCTATCCAATGCTATGCCTCTTCCTCTCTATCTAAAGCTGTGTATCTTTCTCACTTTATAATATGTCACTTTCTATCTCCTCTCTATCTAATGATGTGTTTCTTCCTTTCTATCTAATGCTGTTTTGTCCTATCCTGTTTCTTTTTCTATCTAATGTTGTGTCTCTTTCTCTCTCTATCTGATGCAATGCCTCTTCCTCTCTATCTAAAGCTGTGTATCTTTCTCACTATCTAATGTTATGTCTCTTTCTATCTTCTCTCTATCTAATGATGTGTCTCTTCCTTTCTATCTAATGCTGTTTTGTCCTATCCTGTTTCTTTTTCTATCTAATGTTGTGTCTCTTTCTCTCTCTATCTGATGCAATGCCTATTCCTCTCTATCTAAAGCTGTGTATCCTTCTCACTATCTACTGTTATTTCTCTTTCTATCTTCTCTCTATCTACTGATGTGACTCTTCCTTTCTATCTAATGCTGTTTTGTCCTATCCTGTGTCTTTTTCTATCTAACGTTGTGTCTCTTTCTCTCTATCTAATACTATGCCTCTTCCTCTCTAAAGATGCATATCTTTCTCACTATCTAATTTTATGTCTCTTTCTATCTTCTCTCCATCTAATGATGTGTCTCTTCCTTTTTATCTAATGATGTTTTGTCCTATCCTGTGTCTTTTTCTATCTAATATTGTGTCTCCTTCTCTCTATCTAATGCTATGCCTCTTCCTCTCTATCTAAAGCTGTGTATCTCCCGCACTATCCACTGTTATGTCTCTTTCTGTCTTATCTCTATCTAATGATGTGTCTCTTCCTTCTAACTTTTTGTCCTATCATGTGTCTTTTTCTATCTAATGTTGTGTCTCCTTCTCTCTATCTAATGCTATGTCTCTTCCTCGCTATCCAAAGCTGTGTATCTTTCTCACTATCTAATATGTCTCTTTCTATCTTCGCTCTATCTAATGATGTGTCTCTTCCTTTCTTTCTAACTATTTTGTCCTATCCTGTTTCTTTTTCTATCTAATGTTGTGTCTCCTTCTCTCCATCTAATGCTATCCCCCTTCCTCTCTATCTAAAGCTGTGTATCGGGGGTCGATTCTATCACTTCCCAACCTACCAGATGTAAACCCCAACGAAACGTAACCTTCGAGATGCATCTAAACCCAGCAACCCGCTGTCTCACTTTTAATCTGGAGTCGTAAACAATAGTCGCATGATTTGTGTCACTAGGAAAACGGACACTACTGCTCTTTCTCTTTCTCTCTTTGTAATGTGTGTCTCATTCTATCTATCTAGTGTTGTGTCTCTTTCACTCCATTCAATGTTGAACGGACACTGCTGCTCCTTTTCTCTTTCTCCCTATCTAATATTATGTCTCTTTCACTCCATCTGATGTTGTGTATCTTCCTATCTATCTAATGCTGTTTTGCCCCATCCTGTGTCTTTTTCTATCTAATGTTGTGTCTCCTTCTCTCTATCCAATGCTATGCCTCTTCCTCTCTATCTAAAGCTGTGTATCTTTCTCACTTTATAATATGTCACTTTCTATCTCCTCTCTATCTAATGATGTGTTTCTTCCTTCTATCTAATGCTGTTTTGTCCTATCCTGTTTCTTTTTCTATCTAATGTTGTGTCTCTTCTCTCTCTATCTGATGCAATGCCTATTCCTCTCTATCTAAGCTGTGTATCCTTCTCACTATCTACTGTTATTTCTCTTTCTATCTTCTCTCTATCTACTGATGTGACTCTTCCTTTCTATCTAATGCTGTTTTGTCCTATCCTGTGTCTTTTTCTATCTAACGTTGTGTCTCTTTCTCTCTATCTAATACTATGCCTCTTCCTCTCTAAAGATGCATATCTTTCTCACTATCTAATTTTATGTCTCTTTCTATCTTCTCTCCATCTAATGATGTGTCTCTTCCTTTTTATCTAATGATGTTTTGTCCTATCCTGTGTCTTTTTCTATCTAATATTGTGTCTCCTTCTCTCTATCTAATGCTATGCCTCTTCCTCTCTATCTAAAGCTGTGTATCTCCCGCACTATCCACTGTTATGTCTCACTGTTTCTGTCTTATCTCTATCTAATGATGTGTCTCTTCCTTCTAACTTTTTTGTCCTATCATGTGTCTTTTTCTATCTAATGTTGTGTCTCCTTCTCTCTATCTAATGCTATGTCTCTTCCTCGCTATCCAAAGCTGTGTATCTTTCTCACTATCAACTGTTATATCTCTTTCTATATTTTTTCTATCTAATGATGTGTCTCTTCCTTTCTTTCTAACTATTTTGTCCTATCCTGTTTCTTTTTTCTATCTAATGTTGTGTCTCCTTCTCTCCATCTAATGCTATCCCCCTTCCTCTCTATCTAAAGCTGTGTATCCTTCTCACTATCTACTGTTATGTCTCTTTCTATCTTCGCTCTATCTAATGATGTGTCTCTCCCTTTCTATCTAATGCTGTTTTGTCCTATCCAGTGTCTTTTTCTAGCCTCTTCCTCTCTATCTAAAGCTGTGTATCTATTACCCTATCCAATGCTGTATCTCTTTCTCTATGTAATGATTTGTTTCTCCTTCTCTAATGCTGTTTTGTCCCATCCTGTTTTCATCTAGCTGCTCCTACAGCAGACACTGTGATGATAACTCTACCCAGTTTCATGAGTCTCTCCAACAATATATGATGTCTGAATTACAATACGCTTCCGGTCATTATTATCAGAGACGCTTAATGCAATATTAACGGTATCTTTTCTTTGTGATCACATGTATATGTATAGTGAGGTGCACATTGTAATTACAGTATTTGATCAACTTTGGTGTTGCTATATTTGTCTATCATTCAACAAAGCGGATAGCACTATCCTTTTCCAGCTCTGCAACGTTGCCAGATCGTTTTTCAGCAATGTAAAAATGCATTGAATTAACAAAGTATTTTATCTCAATTAAGAAAATTAATTATTGAATCACTGGAGAATATATTTTCTTGACAAATAAAATATTATGTATTATTTAAAACAGGAATGAACAGTTGATATCACATCAGATGCATCGGTATCAGCTATCTTCTATAGATGACAGTGGCAAGGCAGAGTACCGGCAACGCTATGTGCGCTTTCTTCACTGCCATCATAACGTGGACCCCACTATAGTAACCAGTGGCCAGCCGCTATCATTAAAGGTCAAGTTGGAAGGAAGTATAATCATAGAGAAACAATAGCGTAAGTAGATATCCCATGGTATAATGAGTTTATGTCGCAACTTTTACTGTTATCTCAAGCCAATTACTTTTGATTATTGTTGATTTTTACTGTTTTGACCGGTTAAGAGTGTATGAACGGCACAATATGTGAGACTATCAGCGTCATAAAGCTTCACAGGGAAGAACTACGTGGACTATCAGCTTGAGATAACAGTAAAAGTAGCGACATAAACGCCCTATACCATGGGATATCTACTTATGTTATTGTTTCTCTATGGTATAATACATTCCTCTAATAATATACTGATGAATATGATACAAAGTATAAACCCCCTCCCCACCACAGCTGAATCATCCAGAGATGAGAACAGCGGAATCGCTTCGCTCGCTTGCATTCTTAGTTCAGCTTGCTTCCTCCCATCAAATAGTCAGATACAGATCTTTCGTCTATATCGGAATACCATCGTAATTTTGAAATCCTCTCAAGACAGAATTTTTATACCCTAACTGAACTTCTTTACCATCTTAGAATATTTTTTCTCAATATTATTGGTTGTTGGAAAAGCCTAGAAAACGCAGGAAAAACGCTCATAAACAACCAATTTTGGTCGGATCTTTAGCTTTATTCCAAACCCTTTTCAATACAACGTTTCTACACCAGAACATTTTTTGCCAATAATGAGTTCTCTATAAAGCTGAGAAAACGCAGAAAAACACGTATTTTGGATTTTTTTCATATCCGTTCTTAGTGCGTCTCTAGAAGGCCATTTGAACATACATGCCAATTTTGAATGTATTAGGCTCAGTAGATTTTTAGTTCTGTTGATTATGAGTGAGTGAGTGAGTAAGTGAATCAGTGCCATTCTGCTTTTGTATATAATATATAGATATTAAATTATCTAAGTTACAAAGTGAATTACAAATATTTGAAAAATTATCAAATATTATAAATATCAAGGTGTTATATAGTATCATATTTTCGAGCTCAAAGTTTAAGTGGTTTTATTTTGTGAATTTAAAGTTTGTTTCATGTTTCTACGAGAGTTTTATTATCAATCTATCCAAATTTAAAATTGTTCGTTTCATTCTAATTTACATTTCCAGATTCTGATTTGGTGTAGAAATTGAAATGAACAATTTTAAATTTGGATTGATTGATAATAAAACTTTCGTAAAAACATGAAACAAACTTTATGTATAATATTTTTTGAAAATTTGAAACTGATTCAGGAAAAGAAGAAGTTTTGAGCAATAGCCTGTTTTTTCTTTTCTGTTCGATGTTTTTGCTAACCTAAAAAAAATAAAAATCTGGTGTGGCGCACTCACACAACTTTCCTTGCCGTTATGAGAATTGATCACCTGACGATAGTGTTCCCGCGCATCTAAAGTCTATTCAAAGATCTAAGCCAGCTGGTGACAGGACTATAACGCTGGAGATATACGAAGTCTTCTATCTCTTCATAGTGAATGATTTAATAGAATCAACAGTTGCCAACAGTTTGCAATTGAAATAATAACATTTTCTCGAATTTCGAGCTTATTTTCAATTTTAGGTGAAAATACTACTGAACATTAATTGTAGAGATTTTTATACTCATTCTTTTCCACTCAAAATTTTTTGTTTAAACTGTATCTGGAGCCTGATAATTGGAAATCTGAAATCAAACTTTACCTAGATGGGGCGGAGCTCCTGAAGTTTTTACAGATATGGGACTTGTGGCAGTTGATAGAGCTTTTCAATAACCTCTCTAGGTATGAATTTGATCAAAATCGTTGAAGCCATTTTCGAGACAATCGCGAAAAACCCTGTTTTTGACAACATTTTCGCAATTTTAGCCGCCATCTTGAATTGGATTTGGTCGAATTTGTTCGTGTCGGATCCTTATAGGGGAAGGACCTTAAGTTCCAAATTTCAAGTCATTCCGTCAATTGGGAGATGAGATATCGTGTACACAGACGCACATACACTCATACACACACACACACACACACACACACACATACAGACCAATACCCAAAAACCACTTTTTGGACTCAGGGGACCTCGAAACGTATAGAAATTTACAAATTTACATACCTCAATTTTTTTCGAAAAGCAATACTTTCCTTACCTATGGCAATAGGGCAAGGAAAGTAATAAAGTGATCTCTGTTTATAGTTTGATATCTGATGTTGTTTTATGTTGTATGTGCGTTATTTCATCTATGTTAATGTCTAAGTAAATTGTACAATAGTACGAATGTTGAATATACGATATTTCAAAGCAAACTAAAAAAACTGAGTTCTTGGTTGAACTATTGAGCTCTTGAGATAGAAAGGTCACCAATAACGTTGTGAGTTCGTGAATGGAGACGAATGTGGACGAAAGAATGAGTTTGAGGAAGACGGATAGATAATATAGAAAAGGGAATAAAAAAAGAGGTAGAGAAGGAAATAAGGGAAGAAATATAAAAGAGAGTGAATGTGTGAGATAACGTTGTGAGTTCGTGAATGGAGACCAATGTGGACGTACGAATGAGTTTGAGGAAGACGGATAGATATAGAAAAGGGATAAAAAAAGAGATAGAAAAGGAAATAAGGGAAGAGATAGAAAAGAGAGTGAATGTGTGAGATAACGTTGTGAGTTCGTGAATGGAGACGAATGTGGACGTAAGAATGAGTTTGAGGAAGACGGATAGATATAGAAAAGGGAATAAAAAAAGAGTTAGAAAAGGAAATAAGGGAAGAAATAGAAAAGAGAGTGAATGTGTGAGAGAGCGTGCGATGCGAGTAGTTTGGGGAGCTACTTGATCATGTTTTGCGTGAGGAGATGGCAAAAGGGTCTGCTGCTTGGCCGAGTTCAGTGCAAAAAACGGTGGGTGGAGTCGAGTTAGCTGTGAGAGTGCGGAGCAGTTTCAACACTCACAACAGCTCAATCACTCACTCTCTGCTCTATTTTGCTCTCTGTTTACTCGTATCCTGTACTATTTTCCTCTCCCTCTATTCTACTATTTTAATTCCCACCACTTTCAATCCCTTATCCTGCTATTTTCCAAAGGATTGAGATGAATTATGTCAAGATCAATGAGTCAAAAATACCCGGGCTGACATAGTATATTTCGCACCTAGAGCAGAAAATGAGATTTTTCCGGCTCGAAATCGGTTTTCAAGTACGAGGCCGTAGGCCGAGGACTAGAAAAGATTGAGAACCGGAAAAACATTTTTGCCCGTGGTGCGAACTCTATTTTTCGCCACACACAAAAATAAACAATATATATGAGAATAGTTGTTTACTAAGCACTTCCGAAAGCAGAAGTGGAAGGTCATAGCTCTAGCAAATCTGAGGTAATCTGAATATCAGGAAATTGTCCAAGTATTTTTATTTTTCATTCTGATTTGTCTAAATAACCTAAAAGATGATGTTCAATTGTGTGGGAGGTTGAGTTTATACTTTTTTATTCTTTCAAATGACAATAAGATGATATTATTATGAATGTTTTAGTTATTGAATAATGAACACAAATAATGAAAAGTTTTTTGATCAGCTGTTTTTTGATCACCTTTCTTAGTTCCATGTTAGCGGCTGGAAAGGTTACTCTTTCCGGCCTAGACCGGAAAGAAACCTTTTCTGACGTCAGACGAGAGTCGTCTACAAAAAATGTCTTTCAGATATACGTAGGGACTGGAAAACAGCTGCTTTCTGTGCAGTGTGGCGAAATAGTTATTTGTGCAACTAGTGCGCAAAGTGACAGTTTGCTGCACCGAAAGAAACGTAGGCGAGGGCGGAATGGTTTGTTGAGTGCAGCAGAGGAACTTTGCGCACGTATTTCACATTAAGTTTTTCCTACAGCTACCATTGAATATGAAAAGTGGGTAATTATGGGTAAAATTGCCTGAAATCCATCAAATGTTTTTCTGTGTAATTTTATTATTGATAAAAACCTTAATCCTAAAATCCTAAAGTCCTCGTTGTCCTTGGTTATAATATCTAATTAATAATTTGCTCGTTGTGCTTCGTTGCACTTCTCTGCTCACTATAGCAGCCCAGTCACTGTTACCAACTTCATTTTGATTTTGCTGCACTGTTGCTCCATATAACCTACTAAGTATTTTGCGTTGCCATGTTGCAAATCTGGAGTGCAGAAAAGATTTTTCCCGCACTAGAGCGGAAAAGTGAATCTTTGCGTTCTGTAATCAGTGCAGGAATCGTCACTTTTCAAGGTAACTGTAGGAAAAATAATTTTTGAATAGTAGCACTCATCGAATTTCCATCTAGCTGTTTACCCTGTTATCAGTACTTGCAGTAGCAGAAGTCTTCGGGGTGATTTACAGCATTCAATTGAGATTTCAATTTGATAATGAATATTAAAAATACTCGTTATGTTTAAAATACTTTAAGATACTTTCTATCCCTACGTGATACCTATCAGGAAGTTATGTTAGTTTTCATCACAAGTTTCACAATTTCACCATCTGAACTAAATGAAATTCAAATAGAAAGAAAAATAAAAATCTCAGTAACCTTTTTTAATTATTTTATCACAACATGTTTCAACATTGATGCCATTTTCAATTTAAATTACAAGTAGCCCTATATAGGAAAGAGATAAATGGAATTCTCTCAATTTTTGGGGCTGTCTGTTAAATTTCAGACTATGATGGTCAAAAAAAGTTTGTTTATGAGGATTTTACAGTGCTGAATTCAAAGAATCTATTTATTGTTTTGTTGTATTTTTTTCACTTTAAACAAGCTGAAATGGAAAATAGGATACAATATTCTGCAAGACTCAAATGTATGAAACTGCATTAGACATTCAACTGCATGAAATGCAAATAGGTTAGTCCATGATTATGCATATAATGTGAGATCATTTTAATCGTAATGAATTATAAAATTTCTCATAATCAGGATTGATTCGATATTTTTTATTGGAACTATATTATATTTATTCAAGTATATCAATCCACTCATAAACCTTTGTATCAGAGAGAGGTTTGAAATGCTTTCACTCCAAGTTATATATACTCTCTTTATATTACTTTGAGTTCTTTACTTTACTTCACTCTCTTTACTTCTCTTTACTCTCTTTACTTTACTCTCTTTACTTCACTTTCTCTCTTCACTTTACTTCACTTTACTCTTTTTACTTCTCCCTGTTTACTCTTCCAATCATTCATAAAGTCCAAATATTTGAAGTCCACTGGATCAACCCCTATTCACACTCTGAGAACAAATGATAATGAGATCTTAGTTTCAATTTTGTTAACATTATAGTTCCAAATCCTATAACATAGAACAATTCAGAAGCTCTTTTAATCTCTTGAATTTAATGTGCAACATGTCCAACATTATAGTCCAAATTGGTATCACCACTTACTATATGATTCAATCCAAATTTGATATTAATATGAATCACAATAATTTTAACCTACAATCAGAATAAATTTTTATGAACAACATTTTATTGAAACATGCTTAATTTCATGTCCAGATTTGTATCACTAATGTGAATAATGATGCCACAATGATTTAATGCAAATTTAATATATGAATCAAAATAATTTCAACCGACAATCAGAATGAATTTTTATGTAAAACATTTTTTTGAAACATGCTTAATTTCATGTCCAGATTTGTATCACCAATGTGATTAATGCCACTTACACTATAATTAAATGCGAATCACAATAATTTCAACCTACAATCAGAATGAATTTTTATGTACAACATTTTATTGAAACATGCTTACTTTCATGTCCAGATTTGTATCACTAATGTGATTAATGATGCCACAATGATTTAATGCAAATTTAATATATGAATCAAAATAATTTCAACCGACAATCAGAATGAATTTTTATGTAAAACATTTTTTTGAAACATGCTTAATTTCATGTCCAGATTTGTATCACCAATGTGATTAATGCCACTTACACTATAATTAAATGCGAATCACAATAATTTCAACCTACAATCAGAATGAATTTTTATGCACAACATTTTATTGAAACATGCTTACTTTCATGTCCAGATTTGTATCACTAATGTGATTAATGATGCCACAATGATTTAATGCAAATTTAATATATGAATCACAATCATTTCAACCTACAATCAGAATGAATTTTTATGCACAACATTTTTTTGAAACATGCTTACTTTCATGTCCAGATTTGTATCACTAATGTTATTAATGCCACTTACACTATAATTTAATGCGAATTTAATATATGAATCACAATCATTTTAGCCTAAAATCAGAATGAATTATTTTGCAGGCTGGCCAAATTTATGGTCACGAAATAATATGTCAGGTCACACCTTGAAACTCTGACACCAGAGCAGGTCGGTTCAAGGCACACAAATGTTTTCATATTCAAATCACATTGTAGGCCTCTCCTCAGTCACATGAATGAACTTTTTGATCAATAAGTTTGTAATTTTCCTTCTTCCCTTTCTATTGCACTGTGATCCTTCCGACCAGCAAATTTCCTCACAAGCTCTGTCAGCACTGGTTCTCATATCTCTAGCCAATCTAATGGTTCTCTCTCTCTCACACACACACTCTCACTCTCACTCTCGCATGTTCACTCACTCACTCACTCACTCACTCTCTCTCTCTCTCTCTCTCTCTCTCTCTCTCTTCTCTCTCTCTCTCTCTCTCTCTCTGAGTAATACTCTTGACTGGTCAGAACAAGTGAACAAAACTTGTAAAAAGGTATTCTCAGCCATGCATGCATTGAAGAAAATGCACGATATCCTCCCTAGAAACATTAAATTATTATTGGTTCAATCTCTCATCTTCCCACATTTAATGTATTGTAATTCTGTTCTTAACGATATGCAAGTCACTCTGAATGATAAACTACAGCGTTGCCAAATTATTGTCTACGTTTCGTCTACTCTCTCCAACGCCATGATCATATCACCCCAGCCCACATTGCTAGTTCAACATTGAAGCTTCCCGATCAGAGGCTTTTTCGAATAGTCAAGCTTGTTAGAGATATCTTGAAATACGGTAATCCGAACTATTTTAAAGATGATTTCAAATTTGTCTCTGAAGGTAGGAGGATAGATGCTTCACATACTAGAACCGGAGAAAGTACTTTAAGGATACCCAATCATCGAACTACTATTTTCACAAAATCCTTCTTAGTCAGTGCCTGTCGTGCATGGAATACACTTCCTGTTTCTATCAGGTCTATCGAGAGCCGAGTGAGCTTCATCCTGACTTTAAAAAAACATCTTTTGGAACAAATGACTGAAACTGTCCGGCCCTAGAACGATCACATGACAACCATCCCCCACCCATTCCACTAATATAAACCTTTAAACCTGTTATAGAACGAATTGTATATATATATATAATATATATATATATATATATATTATATATATATATATATATATATATATATATATTATATAAACTCATGTTTTTTCAATTATCCACTGCATACTGCTGTATATTACTGAAAGTTGATAACCCTGATCTACTTTCAGCCTACTTCATTTTATTAATCAATTATTTGATCTTATCTACCTATATAATTGATTTACCTTATCAATTATCTGTTTTTTCTCTTAAATATTCATATTGATTGAAACTTTTACAATATTTCCATTAATAAATAAATCCTTAGTTTAAATAATGAAATTAACGTTTTGGTAGAGAGTTAGTGGGGAGGATATTTTTAATATTCTTTCCGAAGAATGGACATTGATATGTCCAAAGCTCCGCCAATTTATGTAGATGCATAACAATTCAATTATTACCTATAGTGTTATTATATTACAAATTGCTTTTTCATATCATATACAGTTCAATAATTATTTTCTTAGTCTATATTATGTAAATTCATCTATAATTTTACTGTATTGTAAGCTATTGTATATAAGTGTATAAGCCAGTATATATTGTGATCTACATAAATAAAGTACTCAATCAATCAATCTCTCTCTCACTCTCTCTCTCTCTCGCTCTTACGGTTAAGTGCTGAAGGGGAGGGTATCCTTGATACCCTCTCTGAGAATGGACTTCTTAAGGTCCAAACTTCACCGTTTCATGTGAAAACATTACAGTAGTACCTTAACTCTTGCATTTTTCATCATTATTCTTGCTCAATATTATTGTAGAACTCATCAGTTTAATATGATTCACCATGTCATTTTACCGCTACTGGTATTTATTTTTATTGCTAGAACGTAAGTTGAATTATGTTTTGTAAAACACATGAATAAAGGAATCTGAATCTGAATCTCTCTCTGTTTCTCTCTCTTACATCCTTTTCCCACTCGTTCTCCAAGAAAGAATTTTCGTTCTATTGAACTACTCTGTTCATTGGTACACTTTCTCACCAACTCATTCTCTTTCGCTTTCTCTCTCTCTTTCTCCATCTCTCTTAGCTCGCTCTCTCTTTCCTCCATCTATCTCTCTTCCTAACTTGTCATTTATCTATAATATAATGAAGGAAAGAATTTGCTTATACACGAACGGTATCTATAATCACAGACAAAATAAGTAATAAGTAATACCATAGAGAAACAATAGCATAAGTAGATATCCCATGGTATAGGGAATTTATGTCGCAACTTTTACTGTTATCCCAAGCCGATAGTTCACGTAGTTCTTTCCTATGCAGCTGTGTGACGCTGGTAGTCTCTCAAATTCTGCCGTTCATACACTATCACCCCAACAAAACAGTGAAAATTGACAATAATCGACAGTAATCGGCTTTAGATAACAGTGAAAGTTGCGACATGAATTCCCTATACCATGGGATATCTACTTATGCTATCGTTTGGTAATACTAAGTATATAATAAGTGAGTTATAATAAGTAATACTAAGTCCTCTCTGCTATAATATAATAAAGGAAAGAATTGGCTTATACACGTATGGGATGGCAAATTCACGAATGACGCATCATCACGTCTGAACTACTGGACTGATCTACTTGAAATTTTGCATATAGATTCTCAAGTTAGCGAGGGTGGTTATAGGCCTATTTTAAATTCTTAGGGATTTCAGCAGGTCAAGTTTTTAATTTGACAAGATATCAATCAAACCCTTGCGGAGCACGGGTTACCTGCTAGTTGAGAATAAGTGTGTAAGCCAGCGAAAATATTGTAACTTACATTAATGAAGGAGTCTAATCTAATCTTTTTTATTTCTCTCTTTCACCTTCTCTCACTCTTGCTTTTCCTCCTCTATTTCTTCTTCTTCTTCTACTTTCAATACTCACTTTCTCTCTCTCTCTCTCTCTCACTCTCCGCTCTCTTAAGGGTTGTGTGACAGAGAGGACCCCTAGAGTCCCAATTCCACCCTTAATAGAGGGCCCTCCAATTCAATTATTATCATTCTCTCTCTATCAATCTCTTTTGTAGAATAATTTCCCTTTGTTATTAACATTATTTTTTTATTTAAATCAACAAATCTCTTTTCTAATAATAACTTTCACTCCCTCTTTATTCCAATTATTATATCATATCGATTTTCTAATTATTGGGAATTAACTTTTTCTTTATTTTTATCCTTATTATTATTTACTTTTCTCTGTTAATTGATTTGACTCTGAATGATTTATCGTTTCTATGATTTGGTTTTTACTCATTGATATTTTTAGTCTTAATTTTTTTTTCGCTTACACATAATATTTCGTTTGAATTTTTATTTTTTTTTTTTTATCCTTGATACCCTCTCTGAGAATGGACTTCTTAAGGTTCAAACTTCACCGTTTCATGTGAAAACATTACAGTAGTACCTTAACTTTTGCATTTTTCATCACTTTTCTTGCTCAATATTATTGTAGAACTCATTAGTTTAATATGATTCACCATGTCATTTTACCGCTACTGGTATTTATTTTCAACGCTAGAACGTAAGTTGAATTATGTTTTGTTAAACACATGAATAAAGGAATCTGAATCTGAATCTACCTGTCACTCACACACACACTCCATTACCTCTCTCCCTTTCTAGCCATTTATCGAGAATAAGTGTTGAAACAAGCAAAAATAATGTAACTCACATAGATAAAAAATCTAATCTAATCTCTTCAGTTTCTTCCTCTCTTAATCTCTCACCCTCTCTTAATTTTCTCTCTCAGTTTCTGGCTCTTGAACAGTCGAAAGTTCTCGCACATATTCACCCGACTTGTGTTGTCTCCAACTTGTGCTAATCACCAGCAAACCCACACAGTGGGAGCAGGAAGGGGAACGAGCTCCTGTTCCATAGCCTATCATATTAGGATTTGCATTCCCAACGAAAACAAACAGTTAAATTCATTCCGTTCCTTAAAGACCTGAAATCCATTCTCCCTCGCGGCGAATCCTTGTTTCCCAGCGAATAAATAAACTTCATACTCTCATCTTCTCATCTTCTTCATCTCTCTCACTTACTCTTTCTCTCTCTCACCATAACTCTATATCTTTATTCTCTCTCTCTTTCTATCTCTCTCTCTTGGTAGAGAGTTAGTGGGGAGGATATTTTTAATATTCTTCCCAAAAAATGGACATTGATATGTCCAAAGCTCCGCCAATTTATGTAGATGCATAACAAACAATATGATTATTATCTATAGTTATTATATTACAAATTGCTTTTTCATATAATATACAGTTCAATAGTTATTTTCTTAGTCTATATTATGTAAATTCATCTATAACTTTGCTGTATTGTAAGCTATTGTATACAAGTGTATAAGCCAGTATATATTGTAATCTACATAAATAAAGTACTCAATCAATCAATCAATCTCTCTTTCTTTCTCTCTCTCATTCTCTCTCTCACCATTCTCTCTCTCTCATCATCGATATTAATCAATGATTTGATCTTATTTACCTGTATAATTGTTTTACTTTATCAATATTTTCAGTTTTTTCTCTCTCAAAACTTCATATTAATTAAAACGTTTACAATAATTTCATCTACAAATTAATCCTTAGTACTAATGAAATATTAGTAGTATTAATAAAATGAACGTTTTGGTAGAGAGTTAGTGGGAAGGATATTTTGAATATTCTTTCCAAAGAATGGTGATTGATATGTTCAAAGCCCCGCCAATTTATGTAGATGCATAACAATATTATCTATAGCTATTACCAATTGCTTTTTTCATATCATATGCAGTTCAAAAATCATTTTCTTAGTCTATATAATATTATGTAAATTCATCTATAATTTTGCTGTATTGCAAGCTATTGTATATAAGTGTAAAAGCCAGTATATATTGTAATCCACATAAATAAAGTACTCAATCAATCAATCACCCGGTCGTGTGTTAATGGGAAGGATATTTTATATCCTTCTTAGAGAATCGACAATTATTATTTGTTGAAACACCGCCGATTTATGAAGTTACATCACATTATTATATTATCGTTATTCTAATTGCATCCAATCTTTATTCTCATTGATTAATTATTTATACTTTGTGAAATTCGTTGAATAACTAGCATTATCGTCATTTAATTTAAATTAGTGTATGAGCCAGTAAATATTGTAACATACATAAATAAATAAATCTAATCTAATCTCTCTCCCTCTCTCTCACACACACACACTCTCTCTTTCTTTCTCTCTATCACTGAACGATAATGCGTGCACAGGACACCAGATAAGGCTAGGTTTAGGCTAAGGTCTAGACAATACATGATCAGACACGCTTAGTCACAATACTTCACATTGTTGCTTATGACGCAGCTCACACTGATTAGTCATTGCAGTTAGACATGTCTTCATAAGGAACTATGTGAAGTATTGTGACTAAACGTGTCTGATCCTGTCTTGTCTTGTCTTGACTAACTGGTGTGCCCCTAGCTATTTAGCAACACTGCACTCACACGCTACAATTTCCATCGGACCATTTTTGTGCGTTTGACTATAGGATCCTACGATCTATAGAACGTTCTATCGCAAATAACTGGCTGTGCAAAGGCTAAGAATAAACTTTCTACTCGTGATATTTTTCCAAGTTTTTCGATGTGTATATAATCAAGCTATCAAAATGAAAAAGTTTTCTTGGGAAAACATTTTTTTCCGATCATTACTTTTTGAGATATGAGCGACTGAAGTTTGAATTTTTGGGACAGAACATTTCAAATTCGGTACGATATAAATCCATAAGAATTAGAGGATGGATTCTTCATGGTATTGTAGATCTAGTGAAACAAAACTTTTTTTCTGAAAATAACAATTTAGAGTATAGATTCTCCATTGTATTGTTGATCTAGTAAAACAATAATTTTCTGAAAATATGAATTTTTAAGATAGTTATTCAATTTACCGAAAAACCAAAAATAGCTCAACTAAAAGTTTTTTTGGTTATTTTTAGTAAATTGAGCAACTATCTTTAAAATTCATATTTTCAGAAAGTATTCATCTAGTATTGTTATACTAGATCAACAATACCATGAAGAATCTATCCTCTAAAATCTCATGGATTTATCTCTTACCGAATTTGAAATGTTCTGTCCCAAAAATTCAAACTTTAGGCGCTCATATCTCAAAAAGTAATGATCAGAAAAAAATGTTTTCCCGAGAAAACTTTTTTCATTTTGATAGCTTGATGATATACAAATTGAAAAACTTAGAAAAATATCACGAGTGGAAAGTTCATTTTTATCCTTTGCACAGCCAGTTATTTGCGATAGAACGTTCTATAGATCGTAGGATCCTACAGTCAAACGCACAAAAATGGTCCGATGGGAATCCATCGGAGTCCTAAGAGCCTTAAGAGTCCTAACTCCGCCCTTAATGAAGGCAATAATTATTCAATTCAATTCTATTCTGGAACATTTTTCTCAGGACCATCTCAGTTTAAACAGATCAGATGATCGTTTAAACCCTGAATGTAACAAATTAGAATAAATGTGAACCTATCAACAAGTTATCGTGGTTTAAAGTAGATTGTGTTGTTGAAAATGGCCCTTAGAGTAATCTCAATCGGAGATCCCCAACTGGGAATTGAGTACCGCGTCTTTTCACCCAGTTCCTGAACAAAAGACCATTCAACGTTGTTACTATCAGTGGTCATTCATTTGTTGGCAAGTGATGATTAGCAAGCAGTCAGGGATGCCAACTGTGGCAGAATCCAAGTCAAAACTCATAAAAGTGGAGGGACCGTTTTGAAAGGCTAGCAGTCAAGTCTGGCCTGTTACGCGGCGGACCGTTTTGAAAAGCTAGCAGTCAAGTCTGCCTTGTTACACCGCGGACCGTTTTGAAAAGCTAGCAGTCAAGTCTGGTCTGTTACACGGTGGACCGTTTTGAAAAGCTAGCAGTCAAGTCTGGCCTGTTACAACGTGGACCGTTTTGAAAAGCCAGTAGTCAAGTGTGAACTGTTACAGACCGCGATCCGTCCCTAGTAAATCATAGTGAAGTATCTCAGACTCTTCCTCTGCGAATCTTACATTATTTATTACGAGATTAGTTGGAACGTATTCGTGCCAAGTGCCGAGAGTATCCGCAGAGCAG
This sequence comes from Nilaparvata lugens, assembly GCF_014356525.2. Classification (NCBI taxonomy): domain Eukaryota; kingdom Metazoa; phylum Arthropoda; class Insecta; order Hemiptera; family Delphacidae; genus Nilaparvata; species Nilaparvata lugens. The sequence goes on from NC_052504.1 coordinate 93,143,542, forward strand.
TCGCCCTTTTCTGCCACCAGACAAAAGCCTAAGACGCTATTAATCAACACTTTCCACCATCACAAATGAATTATGTAGGTCCTAACAACATGATGACTCCGCTTCAATCACTGGCACTTCGAAACCGGGAGGAGATCAGAGGGCAAAATGTGAACCATCATTTTAAAGGTTGACAATTACGAATTATTGCAATTACAATGGATGAAGAACCAAATTCACTCTATGGTTATTGATTATTTTGATACTTGATAATTGTACTACTATCTCAATCAAAATACTAAAACTAAAATACTAAAACTAAACTGAAACTTTGTAACTAGTTGAATTATTGTATATTTGAATAAAAGAGACTGTACTTGTATTGCCTTTTTACTTTCCTTGCCCTATTACCATAGGTAAGGAAAGTATTGCTTTCCGAAAAAAATTAAGGTACCCCAATTTCTAAATTTCTATACGTTTCAAGGTCCCCAGAGTCCAAAAAACTGTTTTTTGGGTATTGGTCTGTATGTGTGTGTGTATGAGTGTATGTGCGTCTGTGTACACGATATCTCATCTCCCAATTAACGAAATGACTTGAAATTTGGAACTAAAGGTCCTTTCACTATAAGGATCCGACACGAACAATTTCGATCAAATGCAATTCAAGATGGCGGCTATAATGGCGAAAATGTTGTCAAAAACAGGGTTTTTCGTGATTTTCTCGGAAACGGCTCCAACGATTTTGATCAAATTCATACCTAAAATAGTCATCGATAAGTTCTATCAACTGCCACAAGTCCCATATCTGTAAAAATTTCAGGAGCTCCGCCCCATCAATGCAGATAGATTCCCAATTATCAGGCTTCAGAAACAATTGAGTCAAAAAAAATCAAGTGGAGTAGATTGAGCATGAAAATCTCTACAATTAATGTTCAGTAACATTTTCACCTAAAATTGAAAATAAGCTTTAAATTCGAGAAAATGTGATTATTCAATTGCAAATTATTGTTGATTCTATTAAATCATTCACTATGAAGAGATAGCAGACCTCATGTGTGTCTCCAGCGTTATTGCCCTGTCACCAGCTGGCTCAAATATTTGAATAGTAGACTTGAGTTGCGCGGGAACACTAGCGTCAGTGATCAATTTTCATAACGGCAAGGAAAATTGTGTGAGAGCGCCACACCAGATTTTTTTCTATGGTTCCACACTAAACTAGACTCACATGGAGCAGAGATCGCATTTATTAATGTGTCACATTACAGCTTCAAACCAAAAGCTGAAAATTTTCTGTTCAAACTGAGATGTTGCTTACGTCCCCGAGTGTAAACTAAGAAACTATATTCGAATCCTGTTATAGTATGTGAGTGGTTATTTTGTTACAGTGAAATACTGTAGCAAATATCAAATAATTGACCGAACGAAGTGAGGTCTAAGATTCAAGTCGACAGTGTGGCATTTCTCTTAATGTTTAAATGTTTATATGTTTATATATTTATAAGTTGCGCATTTACGGCGAAACGCGGTATAGATTTTCATGAAATTTGACAGGTATGTTCCTTTTTATATTACGCGTCGACGTATATACAAGGTTTTTGGAAATTTTGCATTTCAAGGACAATATAAAAGGAAAAAGGAGCCTCCTTCATACGCCAATATTGGAGTAGAAATCAGACTATAGAATTATTCATCATAAATCAGCTGACAAGTGATTACACAGATGTGTGGAGAAGCCAGTCTATTACTCTATTTGTATAAGGTCTATAGTTTCAATCAAAGACATTAAAGAGGTATGCATCTTTAAGCTGGGTTTACACCAAAGTTATTAATAAAATAGTTATAACTTAATCCTTATAGATTCTATTAGATTGAACGGAAGTTTGCAAACACATATGTTCATCATGTGTATGATAAGTTATGTTCAATCTAATATAATCTGAAAGGATTGAGTTATTAACATTTTTTTATAAATTTGGTCTAATCGCAGCTTTAAGGTCTTTGGTTTCAATATTTTGTTTTGCAGTCATGGTATTATTATGCGTGCCATCAGTATCAATATTCTCACATTCGAAAAAACTGATTTAATAGGTGAATAAAAATAAACAAATGAACTAAATAATGCTGGAGAAATTATAATATTTTTCATTACAAAAAAATAATTTTCATCAGATAGGAAGATCATCACGGAACTGGATGAATTATATCATATGCAATACAAATTCAAACGTGAACTGAGTTTGTTAACATTTAAAACAGTTGACATCTGGTACTTGTGGATGAGAATACTGCGTGAAGTCTACTGTTGACAGAACTAGTATTCAACTGTTGAATATTATTATAGTGGTCGACCTGTTACAAGCCATTATTCTCCCATTCATGTGGATATTTGAACAAATTAAAATGTAAAATAATAACAGAATACCTCTCAACATTCGAAATCACTTTCGTTAATCTTAGTGCAATGATATCAAGTAGTTGAGTACTTTGGTTACCGTATAAATTAATAGTGGTGAGATGTCTCGGATAATGACTGCTTCTATTACAATAACAATGAATATTGTTGCAATCGCAGTGCCTTCACTGATATTTTGGGGGCTCCTCGGAAACAAAGCTTGGAGTCGGAGAATTCATTTCAGAGGGTAAGACACGGACGATTAAACTTTTTGTATGAGCGTGATTCCACTTGTGGAATGATCTCACGCTGTTGTGAAATGGGGAAATACATGGAATCTTTCTTTCATTGTATTGTTTAGTACGTCATTACCTGAGGTAACTTCCGTGAAGGAGAATTCCTGAGGATATACTTCGCGAGAAATATATTCGGTGGGTGATCATACTTGCAAACACAGAATCGTAACAAAATTAGGGATACAAATAGCCTCATTTCGTTCAATTGTGCTACATTATCATCGAATTTTCAGGTTCTCGTCCTTTATTTTTGATTAGCTTCCCGCTCATCCAGTGTACTCTATACTAAAAGTAAAAAATCTGGTTTAAAAACGTTTGGTATTAAGAGGGTTTGAACCCGGGATCTCTATGCTGCTACGCAAGCACTCCACTCTATACTAAGTAACGTCTTATAGAGTACATCTTATTACGTTACATAGAATCATAGGCCAAGTAAAAAGGTTGGATCTGTGGTAGTATATAATTCAGTGCTAATTCAGTAGTAATTCATCCTGTTCTACCTGAATGGCGAGTTAATCTTCCTTCTGGAAAACCATTGCTCAATTACTATAGTGAGGTCCACGTTATAATGGCAGTGGATAAAGATAGAAGAATAGCGATGCCGATTCTCTTCATTAATTAATTATATTTCTACACTGTCGAAAACATAATTGGCATCGTTGTGGACCTAGAAAAGGATAGTACCACCGGCTTTGTCGAATGATAGACAAGGATAGCAAAACCAAAGTTGATCAAATACTGTCATTATAACGTGGACCTCACTATATCAGTATCATCCATAGTTGAATCTCCTATTTCAAGCTAAATGACTTATGAGGAACGGTCAAGCTGTTATGAAGCTATGAACTTACTGATCTTCCGGTGGTCGCGCCCTACTCAATCACACGAGCAGTCGCGTGTTGTATTTTGTACAACATCCAATTTTCCAAGTGCTATGTACTCTGTTTACTGTCAAAACATATTAATTAATTGTATAATCACTTTTTCCATCTTCTTATATAATTTTACGCCTAAGAACATTTGGATGATTACCATTTCATAGCCCAATAAGGAACATCAAGCAAAGCCATCAATTCTGTGTTATAGGTTTGTTTACAGTCGCAGTATACAGTCTTTCCCTATCTTATGCATAGTGCGACTTATGCACTGTCGCGACTGAATGGCACCTAAAGACTGAATCATTGCTCGGTTGAAACTGCAACTCAGTGGTGTGATGGAAAGGTGACTCATTCACTGACACTACCCCATTCAATAGTTTTGTGCAGCGAAAAAACTGACACTGTTGTACTTTTTACAACAGCGCGACTGCCGGTGGGTTAAAGAATATTTCAATCAACCACGGGAGTGGTATAAAAGAAATCCAAACTGCTAGAAAACTGTTATCTCCATCTTACTTAGGCAAAACTCTCAGGCTGGATTATCACATATCAGTGAAAATATGATTCCCACGGGGTTTAATTGTTCTATTCCCATCCAATCAACCACGGGAATGTTATAAAAGAAATCCAAACTGCTAGAAAACTGTTATCTCCATCCTACTTACGCAAAACTCTCAGGCTGGATTATCACATATCAGTGAAAATATAATACCCACGGGGTTTAATTGTACCATAGAGAAACAATAGCATAATTTTCGCTATTATTTAACATAACTTACGTTATTATTTCTCTATGATTGTACTATTCCTACTCAGCCAGGCCGAACGAGTATGAATGATCTTATAAGAGCTCATGGTAATTATTTTCTCTCTTTACGAGTCACTGAATCTAATAATGTGTAGAAATCAACCTTTGAAGTTGATTCAAGAACTTTAGCATTGGTGAGACTCTGATTACAGTGAAGCCACTTACACACACATCGATTATTGGACGTTCGATTTTTTGCCGTCCTTATGAAATCTATCAGATTAACCTTCTAGTCGTGACCCTATTTTTTTCTGACGTTAGTCGTGACCCTGGGTCCCAGGGGACCCGCTTCTTTCATACTGAATATTTCAATATATTTTAAAGATGTCATGTTATTCTATGATTCTAATATGTCTAAGGGTTATTGATGAACGCATTGAGCACTTAGGTAAAGCAGAAATCGATCTTTATTATGATTATAAAAAAAAATCAGTGGAACCTTGCATTTTTAGGGTAGTGAAAAGTAAATGTTTGGTTATTATTTTATATAAAGTGAACAAAAAATTATTGTGATGAATACTATGATGGATCTTCTACAAGAAAGATGGGGAAAAAATTGGAAGGTCATAGTTCACTCTTAGGGTAGTTTTTACCCTACCCTCAATTTCATGTTGCACAATCTTTGCAAGACTTATGAAATTATAGTGATGAATACTATTATAAATCCTAAAACCTACATGAAACACTACTAGAAATATTAAAAATATATAAGGTCTCATAAATTTCACTTTTAGGGGAGGTTTAGTATTCCTGGGATCACCTGAAGCTCATTGGTTTCACTATCATCCCACTCAGGGTCAGTATTCTTATCTTGAACAATAAATTTATTTTTAGCCTCACTAATGTCATTGAAATAGAGATCTAGAAGTAAATTTGTACATTCTTCGAAGTCTCTGTTCAAAATAAACATATCGACTGCTTGAATCCAATCACTATTACATAAAAATGTGTATTTGAAAAGAACAAAAAAGATTACGTTAGTCATGATCCTTGGGTCCCTGACACCCAGAAACGTCATTTCACGAAAACAACAAGTCACAGAGCACTAACACTCTACATCAAGTTCAAGTGTCTACTGACATGAATTTACATGGGTCACAATAGACAATAAAGCAAGCGGAAGCCAAATTATAACTAAAACAAAAATTGTCCGGGTCCCTGGTTACTAGAAGGTTAAACGAAACCTGACAAATATAACCCTGTTCAAAATCATCTGTTCAATCTTATAGAATTCATAAGAACGGCAAAATATCGTATGAACAAAAATCAACGTGTGCATAACTGGCTTCACTGCCTTAAAATGTTTCACCCGATTTCATTTATCTACTTATTATCGTCTATTGCTTTGGAGTGTGCGTGTGTAAGGCTGGATGAATGGAAGACAGTGAGATGGCAAATAACAATGTTCACAAGTAGGAGTGAGAGGGAGAGGAAATTGGCGTTGATGACTGGGCCAATGGAAAATAAGCTTCGAATAGTAGATCGGGAGGAATTACAAAGAATCCAATAAGAGGGAATCCAGCCTGCCGATGTAATAAAACGCTATCGAGTGACGAGAGAGTGAGAGAGGGTGAGTTCAGAGTGAGAGAGGGTGTGGTGGGATGGGTGCTGACATCCGAAAGCGTCGCTAATAATTGACCCTAGCCGAAGAAGAAAATTACCACGACAGTCGCACTCAAGTAGATGAGAAAGAGACAGCGTTTGGGAGAGAGAAAAAGAAATGTGAAGGGCTGGAACAAATTGCAGTGGAAGAAATTTGCATTATCGATAAACACTCATTTCATGAAACGCGTCGACTTGAACGTCAAGACTCCCAGAATGATTCCAAAGTTCTAAAAATTTTTGAAGCACTAACTGAAAAGTGGGAAAACAAGAAGGAGTGAGAGTGACAAGGAAGAGAAAGAGTGAGAGAATGTGTGTGTTAGCAGCTGCTGCCAATAGCTTTTCCGCCTCCTTCATTGACAGTTCTTCAGCTCGGCCTCGTCGATGACATTCGTGTTCGCATGTCATTCATTCAATTCGTGCGCCGATTTAATTCAAAGACGAAAACGATTTCTCTTTGTCACCTGCAAAAATTGGATTGGATGCCCACGAGACTCGCATCTGTCAATAATTATTGCTGCGTTGATCGTCGGTGACTCGGAAAAATAGCGATTTCCAAATTATTAGAGTTGATTGGTATTGGGGTTGATTCGAATGGGAAAAGTAATCACTAGAGAATAATGTTTTTAAGAGGAAACCTACTACAAGTTTTATATTCTTTTTATTCATACTATTTTTATTATTTTCTCAGTTTCTTTCAATAACCGAGTATGTAACAGCTGTTCCAAATCCTCCGTACTCCATTGTCCAACCCTGTAGTTGATTGTTAGCAAGATTGGTTCGATTGGAAGAAATAATTCAAAGTGAAAATTTTTCGAAATAGGCCTATAGGAATTCTTTATTCTTGATTCTTTATTGATTGATACAATGAATACATCATCAAAATGATAGGAATAGAAAAAATAAGATAACCTTGTGCTATTCCTTTCCCAAATTTAGATAAGGTTACACATTGTCCAAAATAGCTTGTCTTGTAGTTGTTCACTTCACAAAATTTTCAGTCCTTTATTATTTTCACAACGTAGATTTTTAAATTCAAATGCTTCAAATTCAAATTACAGTTAATTTACATTTATAATACAGTTAATATTTCGGATACATTTTATTGATCCTTCCTTTTATTCTAATATTATAAAAAAACACAGAATTTGATATTAATTAATGCTTATAAATTCAATATGTCATACCTTTTGAGGAGACGTTTAGAATACATTTCCAGACAACAGAAGAAATGTCATAAGTCAGCAATCTCACTCACCTAGAAAATAAGAATAATATTAATGTTTAACAACATGAACTATTATAACTCTTGGATTTTGAGGGGTTATTCGATACGGAGCACCGTATCGTGTAAAAGCATACTCGTTCCGTAGCAAATCGGGAATGGATATAGTGATAAATTTTATTCGAATTGCTAAAGTGAAGCAACATAACCCACTATTTGGACATATTGCTAACAACATTTGGAGAGGAAACAGTTTAGGGATGGGCCTGGAAACTCATGTTAAACTCCTTCTCGGCATATCCTGTCTGCTGGACAAAATGAAATAAGATAGGTTCAAATTTCCCGAATTGTTAGTGGACGATGATAATTTTTTTGAGAAGTACACTTCGAGTTTCATGTTTGAGTGGTTCCATGTTTGAATAATCAATATTTTTAAACAAGCAATCAATATTTTTGTTGATTACACCATGACCCTAAAATTAAAGCTTCGTGGCTGTGTTCTCGAACAAATTAGGAGGAAAACATGAGCGATTAAATCTAAATCTACTTTTCATGACAAAAATATGGGTTGTAGTTCTGTTCCAAGAAATGTGTTTCATGTGCTGGCATGAGTTGTGATCGTTGGTCTACGTTCAAATCTGAATCTTGAATCAAAAAGGTTAACAGTCAGGTATTTCAAAACTTGAACTCTTGACCTCTGGTGTAATTCAGTGAGGAAACTTCCACTCAAAATGACGACTGTGTATTGAATATTATTAATATTGTAATACTGTAGTATAAATTAGAATTGGAAGCGTTTTGGGCATAAAGCCTGTGGTACTTTTCTATAAGTTGTACAGATGAATAAATAAATATTCTCATTGAGAATGAAGTTGATTAACGAATGACGTTTTATTCGTCGAGTTCGCAATTTGTACCTCAATTGTTCCCAATGACTGTTCATAATCGATCATTATAAATTATGCTTCTGATTAATTATTTCATTAGTTTTCAATGACCAAAGAATTGATTATCAATGATTCCAAATTAATAAGCGAGTGTCATAAGTTTTCCTCATTTCAGATTAACAAGTTTCAGTGCCGATTGCATAAAAGCCAGTTAAATTTTAATCGTGATTAATTCCACGAGGAACTATCAGAGAAACTACCTTATTATTTTATCTTTCAGTGTTATTACATTAGTGTTATTTGCATTGTAAATAAATAAATAATAAAAATAAATAAACTGTCTTTTCAGAGAAACCTTCTTCAAGAATCCCCTACGATGGTTTTTTTATACGATAGTCCCCTACTGTAGTTTTTTTATAAGTATGATTGGTTCTCGTGACATTAATCATGGTTAATATTCAACCGGCTTTTGTGAAACTGGGCCTCAAACTTTTGCTTTTTTGAATCTCATCTTCGACTAACTTCAAGCATTGGATGTACAAGAGTTATCATAAAAGAATGGTGCGGTTTCGAACATGGTTTAAAGAAAAACCAAATTACTTACAGTTGATGTTGTTTATTCATCTAATTTGTCGTCTCAGGCAGTTTTTTACATAATTGATAAATTTAAATATGTGCGCCTTTAGTCGTTCGATAAAATATCTAAACGATAATCAATTTCTCTCCAAACATTCGCTAACATTTCATTGGCTATGGTTGTCATTGCTTCATTAATCCTGTTTTTAAGTGGTTCAGGTAGATTTTTTCTTGTAAATTTACATCAAAAACATTGTTTATTCACAAGAAATCGCTAACTGAACCAGTTTAAAACAGGATTAAAGAGCCAATGACAACCATGATCGAAGAAATGTTTTCAAATGTTAAGAGAGAAATTTATTATCGTTTGGACATTTGTCGAGCCACTGAGGGGCGCACTTGTTGAAAGTTATTAATCATGTAAAAAAACTGTTTCAGACGACAAATTAGGTGAATAAAAAACATTAACTGTAAGAAAATTTGGTCTTTCTTTAAACAATGTTCGAAACCGCACCATTCTTTTATAATAACCCTGTATTATTATCATCATCGCTGAGTCTTGAACAACATCTTTCTTTTTTATGCTAATGTATCACTAATTATTATCACATCCACTATTTGAAAACAAACATTTACTCTGAAGTTTCAACAAAAACTGTACGTTAGAATGGTATCAGACGCTTGAAATGCATATTTTTGAGCTGATAAAAACTGACTTCGCATCTGAAGGAGATAACTTTTGCTTGACTACTTTTGACTCACAGCAAGTGCTATGATATGAACATAACAGGCTCTTTGAGTTAATAAGCAGGCAGAGCAATACGTATGACATTCGCTATACATCTCTTTTTCTGGTTCACGAGTGCTGTTTAGAGGAAGAGGGGTGAAAAAGACTTGCCTTTCTTCCATGTTATCATTGCATGCAAATGAGACCTAGCCTCGCAGCAGGCTCCTCCTCTCTTTGACAGATTCCGCCAATTAATTTCCAAGAAGAACGCCACGCAAAAAAGCACTCATTCCAAAGTCCATTAATCCAATTCAAAGAGGAGCCGACTCTCATACATGCTCTGTTCCTCTCTATTCGTCCGATTTTTCTATCTACTCTCTCTCACTCAATCTTACTCACACTCTCTCTTACTCCCTCACTCCCTCACTCCCATTCTCTCACTCCCTCTCACACCATCTTTCGTCTGTCGAAGACGAAATTCAGGATTTAAGCGCCTTTCACATAAATCACAGTAACCTGATTTTTCGGTCTGTCTGATCCTAAACTTTATTCACATTCGTAAAGCGAGCGACATCATTCTGTCTCATTTTCTTTGCATTTTTCAAACCGTATCAATGCTCTGAGAATTCTTTTATCACAGAGTTCTGCTATGATAAGCTGCGACGATTGTTTGGATAGAACTGGATTTATTTCATAATTCCTTTTCAATATTTTAAAGCGTGAATAATTCCGATATATATTTTGCAGGAAATTGATAATTATTCATAGATTAGTGTGTCAACCACGTGAATTTATCGAGTAGTTATTGTATTGAAGATTTCTGTAAAGACTTCTTTCCTTTTGATCTTCTTAAGGTTGATCTTAAGGTTGAGTGGTAGAAAGGACTTTCTAGTCCTAACTCCGTCTAATAAAGAGTATTTTCATTTTCATTTTCATCTTCTCCATTTTATTATCAATTATTGATTTAAGAATGTGTTAAGAAAGCAATTACGGGATGTCATACTAGAGCTTTGATATATCTTCTAATAATAAACAATTAATAAAGAAGTTTTGTCTTGTATTGTTAGTAATTTGATATTTCATGTATTCTAGGTGTTTTTGTGTGTTGTGAATACATTGGAATTGGGAAGATTGAGGATATTGTTCCCTGAACATTTTTTCCCATACCTGAGGGATTCCGCGGTGAATACAATTCAAATTACAATCTCCGAAACCAATTACAAGCTCTCAAAAAGTCCAAACTTTGAGGAAAATGAAGAATTTGTGCTCAAGCATTCATCATGAAAATTAGTATATTTTAAGGCTATATTTTTATCAACATAATTACAGATTATGTTGATAAAAATAACTAAAGATGTTGACAGAGGTATAAGTATAGTCCAATTCTTCATACATAGATCCCATCTTATTCATCACCGGTCACTCATTCAACCATAGGCTGTCGGTTCAACCATATCAATGGTTGAAGGTTGAATGAATTGAAGGTTGAATGGTTGAATGGTTGAGGCCATTCAACCATACGTCACTTATCTTCGGTTGTCTATTTCGATTGCAAGATTCTCAGATCTTGAATCATAGGAGTTTTGAAAGAAGGAATTCTTCCACATTAGTAATTCAAAATCTAAACTAGCTTCCATTTTACTTTTACAACTCTCTCATTATTTATGAAGTTGACAGTTGTCTTTTTCTAATAAAATAATAAGTTTGCAACAACAAAGCATATGCAATGATATTTCAAATTGCTCAATTATTATTCTAATCACTATCAAAGAATTATGTTTGTTTCAATTCGTATTAATCATGTTTCAGAGATACAAGATACGAGTTGCACACAATGATGAAAAGTTGTCCTCACACCTCAATGGAGGTGGAGCCAAATTCAAGCCTACGCTTGCCATTGGTCGACTCGCCCGAGCTGCCCATCGCCTCTGATTGGTTGGAGCGAGCCAATCAGAAGCAAGCAACCAATTTTAATAGCAAAATGAGAAACGTTGTATGATCGGCCAGAGCCTTATCAATCTAATTGGACAAAACTGATGAATGCAATAGAAAAATAATCGTATGGCTTTTTTATTGGTGGGGGGGGGGGGGGGAGTCTCACAGGAAGGTCTCAATAGGCTGAATATATATTTCCACTCGTCGAAATCTTGCTATTAAATTAAAAGAACCCTTCACAAGAAGTAGAGTGGCCTCCTTACATGCTTTTGCTAAGGGACCACGACTTTTCAATAAACTGCAATCAGATATATCAGTTGCACCCAGTTACAATTTGTTTAAGAATAGACTTAATACCTTCTATGAAGAAAAACATTTAATAGAGGTGTGATATTATTTACAATTTTTTTTTGCTGTCTTCATTCAAATCTAGTGTGTTTTTTTACTTATTTTTTTCTGGGTAATTTATTGTTAAAGATTCATAAGCACACTGATTATTGTATAAAATTTACTTTATTGTTTGATACCTCAAAATTGTTATTGTATTATAATCATGTTGACTCAACTAGAGAGCGAGACATACCTCAACACAGGTTTAGCCTAAAGAGGGATGCACTGTGGTTTTTCTGTTACATGCTTAATATTATTATCTATGTTCAATCATTATGCTTAAGTTATGTATTTGTATTACCAATTATTGTAATGTTCAATCATTATGCTCAATGTATGTATTTGTATTACCAATTGTAAAAATGCAGTGAAATAAACGAATTATTATTATCATTATTATATAAAATATACTCACTTCCATAATGATTGCTTGAGCACGAATTTTCAATTTTTCTCAAAGTTTGAACTTTTTTAACCTTCCGGTAGTCGCGCCCTACTCAATCACACGAGCAGTCACGTGTTGTATTTTTTACAACATCCAATTTCCCAAGTGTTATGTACTCTACTGTCAAAACATATTAATTAAATTGTATAATTACTTTTTCCATCTTCTTATATTATTTTACGCCTATGAGCATTTTGATGATTACCATTCCATATCCCAATAAGGTTCATCAAGCAAAGCCATCAATTCTGTGTTATTGGTTCGTTTACAGTCCCCGTATACAGTCTTTCCCTATCTTATGCACAGTGCGACTTATGGACTGTCGCGACTGAATGACACCTAAAGACTGAACCATTGCTCGGTTGATACTGCAACTCAGTGGTATGATGAGGGGAAAGTTTTGGAATGCATAGGTGACTCATTCACTGACACTACACCATTTAATAGTTTTGTGCAGCAAAAAAACTGACACTGTTGTACTTTTTACAACAGCGCGACTGCCGAAAGGTAAAGAGATTGTAATTGGTTTTGAGACATAACCTAGCTACAATTTGGACTGTCGTATAAGAATTGGGACAATTTTAGAGTCAAGCATGTAGTAGCCTACTTATCTGGAAGTTGTATTATATTGGATGATTCAATAAATAAATAAATCTTCTCAAAAGGTTTTTCGTCATATTTTCTTCAACTATTAAATTTCTTCGCGCTACGCTACCCGTTTTATTCCGGTTTTCTTATTATTCACCACGAATAACTGTCATCCAAAGAAGAGAGTTGAATCAATAAAGAAGACATTTTTTCTATCATCAACCTGGATAAAGATCAACAAGAAGCTGTGAAATACAAATACAGTTTTTCCTCCAGATAATTGAATCACTGCAGACATGTTCAAGAGCCTGTTATAATATCTTGCGGTAAAAAAAGTTGTGAAAAATGTTAAGTCAAGCCCATAATAATATGAATGGGAAGAGTGGTGGAAGGAGAGTAGGATATATTGGTTGAAAGGAGGGGGAAAGGTAGGAAGAAGAAGAAGAAGAAGAAGAAGAAGAAGTAGAAGAAGAAGAAGAAGGAGGAGAGAAAAGTATGGGAATGATCAAAAAGAGGTAGTGGAGGTAGAATAATAAGAAGAAAGTGAGAAATGGTCGTCTATCCAAACAGAAGAGAGTCGTCAGTGTTGGCTTTAATGAGACGTTTCTTCCAATTTCACAACTGGGTGAAGGCTGAAGGCTGTAGACTCCATCATTTGTCATGCTCGCTGAACAAATTCTGACCATTCTCTTCTCGAAATCCACTCCTAATTCCATGTCACGATAATATCGGATCAACCTCCGTGATAGATTGTCGCAGCAATAATTGATCTATTGTTAATCAAATACTAATTCACTGATAATAATGATGATACTATCATCAAAATCAAATTGAGTCACAGATCCATATTTGATCAATAAATTGTAATTCGTGTGAGATTTGAACTAGTGATACTGTAATTAGAATGATAATGTTGCAATTTAATAGTATCTCAAGTCACAAGGACGGGAAGGGGCCTTTTGCAGGCGAGAATGATGTTTCTAGTCGAGGCGTCAGCCGAGACTAGAATTTCGTTCAAGCACTGCAAAAGACATTCACGTCCAAGTAGCTTACACTATTTTTTGTCATAAGAATAATTGAGAAACAGAAAACATCACCTGCTTGTGCTGACCTTACTACATGCATTCTATAAACATAACCTAGTTTACAAGTTTCTAATCAGGAATTTCTTGATTGTAGTTGGCAAAACTTCCATCTGGAGCGCTATAAGGCGGTTTTTGTACAAGTTTTGCTGTTCCCAATTAGGAATTGGGAAACATATAGTGAGGTCCACGTTATAATGGCAGTGTGTGATTTGCAATGGTGTTGCTATCCTTGTCTATCATTCAACAGAGCAGATGGCGCTACCTCTTTCACGCTTTGCGATGTTGCCACACCGTTTGTCAACAATGTAGAAACTCAACTAATTGACAAAATATTTGATCTCAATCATGAAAATTCATCATTACATCTTGAAAAAATATATTTTCTTGACAAATAAAATATGATTAACTATTTTCAGCAATAATGAACAGTTAAATTGATCACATATACCAGTATCAGCTGTTTGGGTGGCAAGGTTGAGATCTGGCAACCCTTTTCTCCTATCTTCCTACACTGCCATTATAACCTGGACCTCACTATAGACTCGACTGTAAAGAAAACATATGATTTTATTACAGTATAGTATGCTGTAATGAGAATCACATGTTTATTTGCTTTACAATCAGCTGTTTACCGGCTTGATTTCATAGATGTAAAACAGCTGAAATTGAATGAATATGACAGAAATTTAAATTTAGACATAGTATATTGTTACAAAGGAGTCATTACAGTTACGTAGCCGAGGAATCTCTTAGCCTCATGAACTATACTTCATTACATATTTATGCCACAAGGGGAAGTTTATTACTGAAATATTGTATTACTAGGAGCATCTTATAATTAGAGCTATAGGGAACGTCAATCAACTTTCGGAATTAACTTTCAATTTCGGAAACTAACTTTTAATGTCTATCATATTATGTTATATTGTAGAGCCGCTCCCATAATCACAAACATCCACGACTTCATTTCCATAATTCCATAATCCACGACTAGCAGGTGACCCGTGCTTTGCACAGGGAAAAATCTGGTGTTGTGGAATGCTATATCCTTGTGTCAACATATAAAATGGAATAATCATAATTTATTATTTTGTTCGAAATCACGTGGATAATCTTCATAGGAGTTGAAAATTCTTAGCAAGAAAAATGGGTTTCATCATGTCTCGGGCCCACAACCACAGAATACATAACAATGACAATAAGAGTGTTCTTTACTCCACAACCTGCGATTCATGATCCGCGCGCGCTACCAACTATGGAGTCAATAATATTGGAGAAAGCCCTGTTTGGTTGGGCTTCTATAGTTACGTAAACTTTGAATCACAAGTTGTGTAAATTCGTTTCAATAATTAAATTCAAATTTATTGATTAATAGCAATGAAAATAAGCCTATGTTCATCCTCGATAAATTCAGAATCTTCATGTGAAGTTGCAAGTTGATCAATTCAGTAGCTCAGACGCCTTGATGCGTTAAACATGTATTTCGTATCCCGTACATGTATAAGCCGATACCTTTCTTTATACAGAATTGGTGATAAGTTTGAGAAAAATGAATATTTCATTTAAAAAGGAAATTTTACGATGGGTCTGATTGAGGATCCAATTTTAATACAAAAACTACTTTTCTGTCGCATCAGAATTTTGATCCGCCATTTAGATTCAACTTCATTTTTCGAATAGGAAGGTTGTCATACGATAGAATAGAATTCCAAGAGAGAATGAATGGCGAAAGTGTTAAGGTGCGTACAGATATACGCGCCGCGAACATAAGCAGTTCAGCTGACTATATTTGTATTTTTACAGAAACGGTAAGATACAGATATAAAAAGCTTGGCATCGGCTGATTAAACGTGAATTACTCATGCTCGCGGCGCGTAAATCTGTACGCACCTTAAGTTAACATGTAAATTATCTCCCGCACTCACATATTCAGAAGTTCAAACAGAAAAGTTTGATTTGTCTAATTTTCAACCTACTCATTCCATTTTTGTATGATTTATAAGAATGTGAATAACCTTTCAACAGTTTGAGATATCGATGTGCGGTTTACGCCATTCATTTTCTCTTGGAATTCTGTAACGAAATCATGCATCATATATGACTACCTTCTCATTTAAATAATGAAGTTGGATTCAAAATGGCGGTTCCAAGATGGCGGACAAAAATTTCGATGCGACAGGAAAGTAGTTTTTTCTATTCAGACGGTGACAGTGAGACAGTGACAGTGACAGTGAGACAGTGACAGGGACAGTGACAGTCGGACAGTGACAGTGACAGTAATAGTGACAAACAGACAGTCACAGTGAAACAGTGACAGTGAAACAGTGACAATGAGACAGTGACAGTGAGACAGTGACAGTGAGAGAGTGACAGTGAGACAGTGACAGTGACAGTGACAGTCAGACAGTGACAGTGACAGTCAGACAGTTACAGTGACAGTGACAATAGCAATCAGACAATGACAGTCAGACAGTGACAGTGACAGTCAGACAGTGACAGTGACAGTCAGACAGTGACAGTGACAGTCAGACAGTGACAGTGACAGTGACAATAGCAATCGGACAATGACAGTCAGACAGTGACAATACCAATCAGACAATGACAGTCAGACAGTGACAGTCACACAGTGACAGTGACAATCAGAGTCGGCCAAGAATTGTCAGAGTCTTAATGAAGAAAAATTTGTCGGCGCATAGTCGTCATTGACACAATCTATGAGAACATCTTATAGCAGCTGAAAAAGACAAATGATACTATTGTGGCCGGCTATTATTTTTTGCCGGTGATCGATCCGGTGCTCAGGCATGCCACTCACAGACCGCCCGTAGATGTATGATGTGAGCCTTTCATCGGCACATAATACTTTTCCAATACGAAAAAGAGGACCGGCTTTACCGAATCAATGTACAGTATCTCCCTCCCTCCAGTACAGTCTCTCTCATTCACTCCTTCTCTTTTTTTTGTCTCTCTCATTTATTTATTCAAACATTCTTAGATAGATTTGTACAATATGAATCATAACTCATTATGAATGATTCGGGAGGAACATCAGGCCCAATAGCCCAAAACTGTCCCATTCCCAAATTTTGATAGATGTAGTACAGAAATAGGCATCTCTCTATCTTCCTCTTTCTCATCTATCTATTCAAACATCCATAGAAACAAAATTCATAATACTATATTTTCTCAAATGAAACATGAATATTACAACTGAGAAATTAGGTACTACCAGAGATGAACGAAATAATATTATAATATAATATAAATATAATATAAATATAATATAAATATAATATAAATATAATATAAATATAATATAAATATAATATAAATGTAATATAAATATATTTTAGAACTGTGAATAACAAATAGTGAGTAGGTTTTTGATTTTGTATTCAAATGTTTTAAATAAGTGCAATATTTCTAAAGTTTTTAATTTATTGTGATTCATTTAGAGTATAAAATCAACCTTCAAAATCTCAAATCATCATTTCTGGACCGAAAATCAAGTGACGAAGCAGTGTGTGACTATATAACCTTATCTTTTGGACAACATTAACATTTTATTAAAATTTTTGGAGAGAAATAGTACAGGCTCAGCCTAGTTTTTCCTCCAATGTCATGATTGTATTATGATATAGTATTTTATACAATAAATAAATAAAATAAATAAATATAGGTACTCTATGGTACTACTGATCCTGAGAAAACTTCTTTGCAGGATAAATTCTGTTGAATATGCATTGATTTTGTTAAAACTTCCTTCATAATTGAGAAAAAACATGTTTTATTTTTGTCGAATAATCCACAATCTATTCAATTTGTTAACATATAACTGCAGTTTCATGTTCAGCTGTAAGTTCACTCCTACTCCTTACATTCTTCTGATCTATTTTCACTTTTATTCTTTCGTATACTTTACAGAAGTTTCGAGGTGAGTTGTCCAGAAATACGACCATCTATAGTCCGATAATGATTGCAAAGAAATTAAAAGATTGGGATACCTTCAGGAACGCAGAAGTAAATTCGCTGGACTGCAAAGCTGAGTTCTAAACATAGGATGAGATCAACATAAGCCTACTTTACCTATTGATAGAATAATTCTAATTATTCATTCACCATTGTTCTACATAAAACGTTGTTTTAAATCCATTGAACATTGATGTATTAGACATTAGGGTAGTGACTAGTGAAGCAGAAGTAACTCGCTATATAATTTAGTTGTTTTTTTTAGAGAATCTAATGCAACAGAGGGTTAATCATTGAGTGGATCTGTTCTCGAGCTACGTCATAAATGAATGAGTATCATTCATACTGTAGCTGCTGATTTGGGAAACATGTTAAAAGATAGACACTGATCGCTTGTTCCAATTTACAAGTTTCTGAATCATTAACAAGACAGAGCTTGAGTTAATCTTTATTAGCAGCGTCAATGTTCTCGTTAAATGTAGTCCATTAATCAACCAGTAACCACCATTATCCAAATTGAATGCTGTTGAATAACTGACAAGGTTCAGCAGTTTATAAATAAATCTATTAATTTGGCAAAATAGATTTCTGATTTATCTCCAGCAATGCATGAATCGATGTCGTGCCAAAAAAGCTCGTTCAACTTGTATTCGAAACGAGGAAAGGTTTCAATGAAAAATGGCACATAATTATTCGCCAGTTTGTTGTGTGGAAGTGGGAGAAGGAGTGTGAAAAAGGAGGAGTTGGTCACGTGACTGCTGTGTGGACAACTACTACTCCTCCTCCTCCTCCAAATCCTCCTCCTCCTTCACGGAGCGAACTCTGCAATATTAATGAACCCATTAGCAGGGCACGGCAATCGCACGCAAAAACACACGCACACACACTCACACACATGTGTCACACCTCTCCGACGACAAAACATGATTGCGCGCCAAAAATTAAATTAGACATAGATCGGTGATTACACACGAATTAATACGAGTGCACCCGACGACAATAATTCGTTTTTGAGACTCACCCTTCGCCCCCAAAACTAAGTAAACAGAAACATTGCAGCTGTAATTCATAGTGAGGATGAGAGGAGATTTTCTAAACCTCCCTCCAGCCAAAACGGTAACGTGAACTTACCTGCGGTGGACTTTAATACCGTACCCATTGAGCATGGACTTTCCTATACTTCAGAGGGAGGATAAAAGCTACCTCCCCTTCCGCCAAAACGGTAACGCGGACTTACCTGCGGTGGACTTTTAAACGAACCAATTGAGCGTGCACTCTCCTACAAACCAAAATCCAACGGTGGACTTTAGCTACCCGAAGAACTGCTACCTGTAGGCTACCCAACTTGTATCCGTTTCTGTAGTATGTCCAGTAATGTTACTGTCAAGGTGCGTACAGATTTACGCGCCGCGAACATGAGCAATTCACTTCTAATCAGCTGATTATATCTGTATTTTTAGAGAAACGGTAAGATACAGATATAAAAAGCTTGGCATCAGTGAATTGCTCATGTTCGCGGCGCGTAAATCTGTACGCACCTTAACTTTTCTGTAGAGCAGATAGGTGGAATCTAGTGTAGTGACTAGTGACACGTCTTGCTTGTAATGGTAGGAAATGTGAAATTTTACCACTTTCACAACAAATTTTAACGTTTTAATTCACGCTATTTGACTTTAAATCATAACCTCACTTTAGGACGTTGAACATCCTTAGTCCAGTTATAGAATAGACACGCTGGGAAATCTAGCCTCTGAAGCCAACATCTACTGCCATATAGCCCCATCGTGACGTCAGCATCAGATAGAAAACTTTCAGATTGTGTCCATTTAATAAATCATTATTTATGAAAATGGTAAACTCCCGCTGCACTCCCGCTGATATAGACACAATCTGCTATGGAAAACAATGTAAACAAACTCTACAGAAAAGTTTTCTATCCAATGATGACGTCACGATGGGGCGATATGGCAGTAGATGTTGGCTTTATCGACTTTCAGTTTGAATATACAATGGGGCGTGTCGTCGATCTATTCTATAACTGGTCTAAGGCCCTAAGGGATAATCAAGTCTCATGTATTTTGGCGCTTAGAATTTCGAGTCGCCTTTAAAATCAGTTGCGAGTATCCAATGAATGGATCTGAAGTGCACGAGCAGCTGAAAATCCAAACAGGGATCGTCTTATCATTTGATGTTAGTATTACGATTAGTTTCAAGGAGAAATGAGTGCAAGAGTTAAGTTAGCTTGAAGCAGAGATGAAAGAAATAATAAAGAAATATAGTTTTCTTTACTCTATGCTTGAAGGAAGATTTGGGGTTAAATTTTAGTTGAAATTGCAATATGCTTGTTTTTCAGAATTTTCCATTCATTTTTGAATTCGAAATTTTGTCATCGTAGTCCCAGATTCGCGATTTGATTCGCAGTAGTGTAAGTAATGTTTAGGAGAGTTCACGGTTGAATTTTGCTACGTAGTAAAGTCCACGCTTAATGGTTTCGTATTAAAGTCCACCTTATGTAAGTACACGTAGCCCCCCCAACACCCCATCAATTTACCGCCGCCAGCTATGACTCTGTAGCCGTGCTTAATTAATTACGGTCAAAATAATTTCCACCTGTGATAAACATTCAACCAACTTGCTAATTCAAATTCATCTCATGCTGATAATTGCTGTTCGCTTGATTTATAACACACCGCTAATAACTCGTATTTTACAAGTCCTGTTCCGAAAGAAGCCCTTCTAACGTAGAAGAATTTTTCAATTTACCTGTGGATGCGATAAATACTTATTTTGAGTGATGATTATGTATGTGTTTCAATTGGTCCAGTTAATTTTATAGCTAGGATTTTATTCTTGACGACAACTAATGTACATTGAGATTTATTTACTGGTGAATATTCTATTCTATTCCATTCAAGCTACTTGTGCAAACTCTAGACATAAATAGATTGTTTGTACAGTTATGAGCTTCGTTCAAATAAAAGTGGCCTAAAAGGTCTTTTCTACCTTTTTTCTAGAATCGTGTTGTGTGAAAGCAATTTTCCAAATCAAACTTTAGGCGGATTCCCATCAGAGTCAGTGAACAGTCTAGTAAAAATATAATTCCCTTAAGTTCTAATGGCACTATTCCCACTCAGCACGGCTGAGCTAGAATGAGTCCCATTATAACCCACAGTACCGGACATTTCACTGATACTGATATGTGGTAATCCACCTTCAAGCTATTCTATATTTTGAAACTTGGCAGAAAATCAGAAGCTCTGAAGATTCTAGCGAAGATAAAAGTTATTTGAATACATATCCGCACAACAATTTCTCAGTTATACAGGATTGGACTTTTGTTAACAATTTACATTTGGGTAAAATATCCAATCATTTTACTTTCCTTGCCCTATTACCATAGGTAAGGAAGTATTGCTTTCCGAAAAAATTAAGGTACCCCAATTTCTAAATTTCTATACGTTTCAAGGTCCCCTGAGTCCGAGAAACTGGTTTTTGGGTATTGGTCTGTGTGTGTGTGTGTGGTGTGTGTGTGTGTGGTGTGTGTGGTGTGTGGTGTGTGTGTGTGTTGTGTGTGTGGTGTGTGTTGTGTGTGTGTGTGTGTGGTGTGTGTGTGTGTGTGTGTGTGTGTGTGTGTGTGTGTGTGTGTGTGTGTGGTGTGTGTGTGTGTGTGTGTGTGTGTGTGTGTGTGTGTGTGTGTGTGTGTGTGTGTGTGTGTGTGTGTGTGTGTGGTGTGTGTGGTGTGTGTGTGTGTGTGTGTGTGTGTGTGTGTGGTGTGTATGAGTGTATGTGCGTCTGTGTACACGATATCTCATCTCCCAGTTAACGGAATGACTTGAAATTTGGAACTTAAGGTCCTTTCACTATAAGGATCCGACACGAACAATTTCGATCAAATGAAATTCAAGATGGCGGCTAAAATGGCGAAAATGTGTCAAAAACATGGTTTTTCGTGATTCTCTCGGAAACGGCTCCAACGATTTTGATCAAATTCATACCTAATATAGTCATCGATAAGCTCTATCAACTGCCACAAGTACCATATCTGTAAAAATTTCAGGAGCTCCGCCCCATCTATCCAAAGTTCGATTTTAGATTTCCAATTTATTATCAGGTCTCAGATATAATTGAAACGAAAAATTTCGAGTGGAAAAAATTGAGCATGGAAATCTCTTCAATTAATGTCCAGTAACATTTTCACCTAAAATTGAAAATAAGCTTGAAATTTGTGAAAATGTGATTATTCAATTGCAAACTTTTGGCAACTGTTGATTCTATTAAATCATTCACTATGAAGAGATAGCAGATCTCGTGTATATCCAGCGTTATTGAACTGTCACCAGCTGGTTCAAATCTTTAAATAGTAGACTTGAGATGCGCGGGAACACTAGCATCAGGTGATCAATTTTCATAACGGCAAGGAAAGTTGTGTGAGTGCGCCACACCAGATTTTTTACTATTCTTTCGATATATTCAATATGCTTTTTTTTCAGGACAATATGCTTGTTTTTCAGGATTTCCAATCATTTTTTAATTTTGAATTAGAAATTTTGTCATCATAGTCCCAGATTCGCGATTTGCTTCGCGGTAGTGTGAGTAATGTTTAGGAGAGTTCACGGTTGAATTTTGCTACGTAGTAAAGTCCACGCTTAATGGTTTCGTATTAAAGTCCACCTTATGTAAGTACACGTAGCCCCCTCAACACCCCATCAATTTGCCGCCGCCAGCTATGACTCTGTAGCCGTGCTTAATTAATTACGGTCAAAATAATTTCCACCTGTGATAAACATTCAACCAACTTGCTAATTCAAATTCATCTCATGCTGATAATTGCTGTTCGCTTGATTTATAACACACCGCTAATAACTCGTATTTTACAAGTCCTGTTCCGAAAGATGCCCTTCAAGCTACTTGTGCAGACTGTAGGCTGGAAATGCACAATAATTAGATTGGATGTACAAATATGAGATTCGTTCAGATGGTGGCCTGAAAGAATTGTATAAATAGAATTATAGGGACATTGTTTTAATTCATTCATTTATTTATAATTAATCATTACATTACATCAATTTTTGGAATAATACCATTTGACAGGTAACTTGTCAGTACCAATATTAATACTATAATTATCTAGGTTTAATTTTGTTCTCTAATTTTATATTTTATTGATGTGAGGGTTGTTTCAATAACTTATTCTAGATTGTATTTCTTGGACGATATTCAACTGTTTATTATTATTGTACTGTATGATATACTGTGTTGGGTAAAGTGATATCTTATCTTATTTTATTTATCTTAAGATCTTCTCTACCTTTTTTCTAGGATTGTGTTGTGTGAATGCAATTTTTCAAATCAAACTATATTAAGCGAGCAATTTCTGTATTTTTATATCTGGTTATTTATATTTACAGTATTTATATCTGGATATTATGTTCAACGGATCTCGAAAACGGCTCTAACGATTTTCACGAAATTTGGAACAAAGTAGGTTTATTATATGAAAATTCGATTGCACTAGGTCTCATCCTTGGGAAAACTCGCTGAACGACATTAAACGGATAATTCATCCTTGGCTGAAACAGCTGTGGATAGTAAAAAGTGAGTGAGCGAGTGAATATGAAAAATCAAAATATCGCATCCCCGAAATTCATAAGATGACATATAGCCAGCTATGAAATATAAACATGATCATCTTAGAGAATTGTGTTCTGCTTATCAATAAAAAAAATAACGAGCGAAGCTCGGTGTCCCGATATTTGTATCTAATGACGAATAAAAATATATTATTACATCCTGTTTCGGATGGACACGTTAAACCGTCGGTCCCGGCTGTCTAAAAAGCAGTCGTTAGGTCATGTCAGAGGCCCTGAAATTGATCAGCTGCGACCTGAAAACTCTGACACCAGACCTGAGCCAGCCAGGTCACTCGATATTATATTATACATCCTGTTATGGTTATGTGGTTATATTGTTATATGGGTATGTTAACGTATGTTAACGAATAATATATGGTTATTTATGTTTAACGGATCTCGAAAACGGCTCTAACGATTTTCACAAAATTTGGAACATAGTGGGTTTTTTATATAAAAATTCTATTGCACTAGGTCTCATTCTTCGGAAAACTCGCTGAACGACATTAAAAGGACAATTCATCCTTGGCTGAAACAGCTGTGGATAGTAAAAAATCAAAATATCGCATCCCCGAAATTCATAAAATGACATATAGCCAGCTGTGAAATATAAACACGATCATTTTAGAGAATTGTGTTCTGTTTATCAATAAATAAAAATAACGAGCGAAGCTCGGTGCCCCGATATTCAAACTTTAATGGCGAATTCCCATCAGCGTCAGTGACCAGTCTAGTAAAAATATAATTCCCATAAGTTATAATGGCACTATTCCCACTCAGCACGGCTGAGCGAGTATGAATAGTCCCATTATAAATCATGGGAATAATATTCTCACAGTGCCGGACATGTTCACTGATACTGATATGTGGAAATCCACTTTTTAAGCTTTTCTATATTTTGAAATTTGGCAGAAAATCAGAAGTTCTGGATATTCTAAGGAAGATGGAAGTTATTCGAATACATTTCTGCACAACAATTTCTCAGTTATGTACAAGATTGAACACTGATTAACATTTCCATTTGGGTGAAATATCCTAATTTATTCTGCATAAATGAGCCCTGTATAGCGATAAGTTGTCTCTAAATTTGGAAGGTATTTTCTCGAATAATGACTCAACTCTTCATTCCACAATAGGCAATACATAATATAATCAAAGATAACTTCACATAACTCTATGCAAGAACATCAACTTTATAATGAAAACTACATAAAAAATCAACATCATGTGACCATAATGAACATCAAATATTATAAATATCAAGAACAACAACTTGATAATGAACACGACATAAACAAATCAACATCATGTGAGTGTGTAAGTGGATACTCCAAATTTATAGCCTCATAAATTAGACGATGATGGAGACATTTATGTCTGATATTCATTTCGATCAGTTTAAACATAAACAGGTTTGAACACATAAATAACAAATTTCATCATTGACCGTTAAATTTCGAATTCAATTAACAATGACTGAGCGATTGGCAATGACTGTAATAGCTGTATATTATGGAGGTATACACACATCAAATATTTGAAGCATTCTTAAGCTGCGTTTACACCAAAGTTATTAACAAAATGTTTATTTTTCCGTCCTTATAGATTCTATTAGATTAAACGGAACTTGACAAACACATATGTTCATCATGTGTATGATAAGTTATGTTCAATCTTATAGAATCTATAAAGACGGAAAAATAAACATTTTGTTGATAACAGCTTTGGTGTAAACTCAGCTTATTCATAACATTATATCGTAGGGAATGCGGAATAATGGAATCTAGACCTATCAACCAACATTAGAATGTAACATTCCGTTGAAATGGAAACTGAAATATTCGTCTCCATTTAATTGAATTTTTTACGTTCAATCATGACAGGAAATAAGATTTCGCAGATGCCACCATGACGCATCCACTTCAAAATCAGAATTATTCCAGAAGAGATGTGAATAATATGTTCATAAAAACGTTATGAACATTTTAGGGAGATATTACATGGAAATTTTTCGTGAGGAATGAAGGTACTGTTCCATAGTGCCGTTGTTCCATTCCAATTTTTGAATTTAATCAAATTCTCAGTTGGAGTCATGTTTCGTCTCTTGTGATGGAAGATATTTTTCTCGTCACACCAAACTTTTATGAGAAGACAGTAAACATAATAGATTCAATAAACTTGATGATGTCTAGAACTTTACTCTCTCGCGAAGGGAGATAGTGAGGCATCCACCAAAGCTTGTTAATTTGTAGTTACAGAAAGAATTCTCGAGGCATCTACCTAAGCTTGTTAATTTGTAGTTACAGAAAGAATTTCTCGAGGCATCTACCTAAGCTTGTTAATTTGTAGTTACAGAAAGAATTTCTCGAGAGATCATTTTATGCACGTATTATATTTGAAAGTCCAATTCGAGGAATGAAAATAAATAAAATATGAATGACACTAGCTTTTAGTTACAGTCACTAGCACGAGAGTAAAAATACATTGGGTCGAATCTCTGAAATGTATGCACTATGCACTTTGAAAGGCAAATGACAGTCAAACAGATACAGTTATATCATACAGACAGCTCAAATATTTGGTTTGTATATTGTATAATATGCCCTCTGCTTTTTATAACAAGAGATAGTTTGTTTCACGAGGAACTCATATCCTCGTACAGCAACCACATAACTACAACCACTACAGATTCAAATTTTTGTTTATTTAGTCTTTGCAACTTCAAGGACACCTTCTTGCATAGATGAGTTTACCTTCTGTCATTGGTTCTCATTGGTCATCAAGAGATGACAACAATCTATATAGCCTAAGAGATATATCTATATTATATAAAAGCGAAATGGCACTCACTCACTGACTGACTGACTGACTGACTCACTCACTCACTCACTCACTCGCAAAACTAAAAATCTACCGGACCAAAAAACGTTCAAATTTGGTTCAGTTGATAGCGCCCCTTTAGAGGCGCACTAAGAAATCTTTTGGCAATATTTTAACTCTAAGGGTGGTTTTAAGGGTTTAAAGTTTGTCTTTTAGCATGTATATTCTTCTTATTCTCTTAATTATAATTGAAAAATGTCCATACCATATGTTAATATAGAATTATAATCTTGAGAGAGTACCTCTTCGAAACAGTTGTTAACTGGTAACTAAATTAATAATTTTGTCAGGTTGGCATTAAGTTGAGTTGACTTTGTTAGGTTGGCACCAAGTTGAAGATTGAAATGCATTTATTAAATTGATTGGGCACTGCTACTTCAATCACAGCTATTCCTGGGAATGTTTTATTACTAGCCGTCAGGCTCGCTTCGCTCGCCATATCCGTTTAGCCAGACGTTTAGTCTGGACCCCCGACTGGATCGTCCTAACATATGATAAAAATGCAGGCGAGCGAAGCGAGCCTACTGATCTTATTCTTGATCGATCCAGTCAGGGGTCCAGGAGGCGGAGCCCCCTGGCTAGATGGATATGGCGAGCGAAGCGAGCCTGACGGCTAGTCTATGATATAATAGAAGAAAGAATCGGCTTATACATGTAGGGGATAGATAGCTCACGAATGACGCATCTGAACTACTGAACTGATTAACTTCAAATTTTGCATAAAGATTCTTAATTCATCAAGGATGGTTATAGGTCTATTTTCAATTCTTCAAGATCTCATTAGCTCCAGTTTGTCAAGTTTTTAATTAGACCCTTGCGGACCACGGGTTACCTGCTAGTTATAAATATAATAATATTAAACTAGATTCCAAATAGATTGGTATCATCAACTACCCCTGAGTTAATGCTACTGCAAATAGATAGACAACAGGGAGAATTTATAATAGCTAGAAGGAAAGCTATTGCGCTTTTAAAGCTGAAGCTTCTTTTGCGTATTTCAAAGGACAGACGGAATTCTTGGCTTGGTCATGTATTTAGACACAACGAATTCACGTTAAGAATTCTGGAAGGTATGATAATTGGACAAAGGGCAATATTTCTTCAATATTTATTTTCTTCAACTATTAATTTCTTTGCGCTACACTACCCTTTTCATTCCGGTTCTCTTATTATCCACCAGGAATAACTGATATCCCAAGAAAAGACTTGAATCAATAAATAAGACATTTTTTCCATCTTCAAACTGGATAAAGATTAACAAGAAGCTGTGAAATACAAATACAGCTTTTCCGTCAGATAATTGAATCACTGCAGACATGTTCAAGAGCCTGTTATAATATTTTGCGGTAGAAAAGTTGAGAAAAATGTTAAGTCAAGCGCATATTTAGTGTTATTTCCGGCTCTTATCAACCCTTTGAAATTTAAAATTCATCAGTCATATCTCGAATACGTATTCTCTGAGTGTTAATCTTTGGTGAAAACAGAAATTTAAACTTAACCTCACTTTGGACTATTTATGGCCAAAATCAAGGAATTGAAGAAGTCTTGGGCAATTTCCTGTTTCTCTTTCCAAATATCGTGTTTGTGACTGTTCTAATAAATAATATTGATGGGAAGAATGGTGGAAGCAGAGTAAGATATATGAGTTGGAAGGGGGGGAAAGGTAGGGAAGCGGGAAGGAGGAGACGATGAAGAAGAAGAAGAAAAAGAAGAAAAGAAAGATCTATCCGAAACATATTTGAACCCAGTGCCCTAAAGGATTGCTTGAGCCAAATATACGAAACTGACAATCCTCAACTGTGTAACAGGATCTTCAATATCCATCCTTCAAGAATATTGAGTAATTGTTTTCAGTAATATTTATCAGTTGCGACCTGAATTATTGTTGGGCAAATGACCTCTGCTTAAGCATGACCTCTGACACCACATCTGAGACAGCCAGGTCACTCGATATCAAACTTCACATTATAGAAATATTGATAGTAAACCAATGTCTGGTCCTGACTTCTCCTGATTTCTCCTAAATCTTGAGCAAAGTGCTTATTATGAAAGCATATAGTCCAGGCAATGAGTGCTCAAAAAAGGGTATAGAGGGAAATGTTTGGAAGACAATTATTTTTGACCCCACAGTTCTGTTAAGGGTAGTAAGGAGGTAAACATATATCAAAATCTCAATTTTTGCAACAATTGACAAAGGAATTTGGAGGGAATTTTTTGAACAAAATTTTTGACTTTGCAGCTTTGTTGAGACTAGTTGGGAGGAGAACATTTCAAAAGTCCCCATTCCTGACTCATGTGGTAAGGGGATGAGGATGGTTAAAAAGTTGCATTTTTCAGCGTCTTCCATCCACGCTCATTTCTTGGATAAAAACCTGTTTTTTCAACAATTAAACACCTTCAAGGGCGAATAACTCGGGAGCTGTTGAAAATATCAAAAAATTCCACTAAACAAAAAAGTGTAGAGAACTCATCAAGCTTTATTTTTGAATAGTTAGTTATGTCGGTTCAACGCATTGTTCTCAAGAAATGAGCGAGGATGCAAGACGCTGAAAAATGCAACTTTTAAACCACCCTCATCCCCTTAGCACATGAGTCAGGAATGGGGACTTTTGAAAATATGTTCTCCTCCCAACTAGTCTCAACAAAGCTGCAAAGTCAAAAATTTTGTTCAAAAAATTCCCTCCAAATTCCTTTGTCAATTGGTCTATTGTTGCAAAAATGGAGATTTTGATATGTTTACCTCCTTACTATACCCTTAACAGAACTGTGGGGTAAAAAATAATTGTCTTCCAAGCATTTCTCTCTATAACCTTTCCTTGACTGGACTAATAACATATCGCTGTGTATTCAAGTTTTGATAAGGGAAAACATTTGGTTTGGTTTTGGACCCGAAATGTCTAACAAGAGGAAGTTCATGTGATATTTGGACTTGTGAATTCCGACAGTAGAAATCAATAATGATAATTGACGAAATTCATGAAGCACCGGTGCAAAGTTTGGAAGGGGGAAGTTTGGACGATTATTAGGAGAGTTAACTGGTGCGAGTACGATTTGAAGTTTGGCAAATAGCAACGCTCAGCACTAAAATCTCAAACCCAGCAACTGCTCTAGTACGATTTTAATAAGTCTATCATCCTGTTTCAGGCGTTTAAATGTCACAAGTCCTGCATTGGAGACGCAGCACTGTGAAATGGAACTTAATTCCGGCTTTCAACCCTCTTCTCCATCCCGCTCACTCTCATTGGCTCCTAATCATCGTCTCTCACTCTCTCACTTCTCTCCACCCGTTGTGTTCAAGTGTAGTGCTTGTTCTGCCTTTTTTGTCATTCTCTAAATCACTTTCCTCTTACTGATCCCTTATAGTTTCCAAATGTCAGTTGGAGTTCATCCTAAGAGCATTAGCGCTATCAAAACGAGACAGTTTTTTCCATGTCCAATTACTTGTGTGGATGTGCATTAGTATCCATGGAAAAACATTACTCACTGTTTTTAAACCCAAATTCATTCTTGTTTTGCTTCCTCTGAACCACAAGAACAAGATATATTATTAGAATTCAGAATTCTAACTTTTATCTATTGAACTATTCAAATTAATATAAAACTTGTAGTACCCTTTTATTAAAACATTTTAAAAACTTTAAAACATCAGACTAGTTTCAACCTACTTTGGCTATTTTCAAGTTAAAATGTCTGTCAACTATTCAACTATGAACTATTTTTTGAATTCAGAGGTATCCCAAAAAAAACGCAGCCTCGCTAAATAAGTTCGTCAGTCACTATTAATTTTAAACAAGCCTGACCTTTTATTGAGTTTTAAAACAATTTTTGAGCTTCTTCTTCTTCTTCTTCTTCTTCTTCTTCTTCTTCTTCTTCTTCTTCTCCTCCTCCTCCTCCTTCTTCTTCTTCTTCTTCTTCTTCTTCTTCTTCTTCTCTTCTTCTTCTTCTCTTCTTCTTCTTCTTCTTCTTCTTCTCTTCTTCTTCTTCTTCTTCTTCTTCTTCTTCTTCTTCTTCTCTTCTTCTTCTTCTTCTTCTCTTCTTCTTCTCTTCTTCTTCTCTTCTTCTTCTTCTTCTTCTTCTCTTCTTCTTCTTCTTCTTCTTTCTTCTTCTTCTTCTTCTTCTTCTTCTTCTTCTTCTTCTTCTTCTTCTTCTTCTTCTTCTTCTTCTTCTCTTCTTCTTCTTCTTCTTCTTCTTCTTCTTCTTCTTCTTTCTTCTTCTACCTTTCAGGGTTTAGGCATCTCTGCCTGTTCCGAACCTCATATCTGTCCATCTTTTACTTGGACGGCCTCGGTCTCTCTTGCCTACAAGTGGCTCGTAGCTGAGCACCTATTTTGATAGCCTGTCTTCCTCCATCCCATTCACATGCTGGTACCATTTAAAACCATTTATTTCAGCTGAAATTTCTCCTTTTAAACAGAGTATCGGGCAGAGCATACGGGCCTAGTTGTTTGAAAACTAGCTCAAACATATTATGAAAATAAATGAAGTTGGAATCTATTTGAATTCACGAATTTGACTAATCTTAGCGACCATCATCCAAAATCGGTGTCCTATAGTGAGGTCCACGTTATAACGGCAGTGAAGAAAGATAGGAGAAAACGTTGCCAAGTCTCTCCATTTTGCCACTGAGTATACACATATGTTACTCAATTCATCCCATTAAATTCGATCTGATAATAATTATCATTTCCTAGATTAAATAATCAATTTAATGTCAAATTGATCTTAAATATATTTTTTTTTTCATAATTTGATTCAAAAATTTGCTTCCATAACTGAGATCAGATTTTATTTTTATACAAACCTGAAATGGCGGCTAATTAAAAAAGCTGTGATACGCCAATCTGAATTTCAAAACAACAGAAATTAAGTTATTTGGTAGGTATTCTTTTCCAATTTCTTTTAAAAATAATATAAAAATAGAAATCTTATTGAAAATTAGTAACTTCAATGGAAATAATTCTGAAATAACCTTTCAATATAATTTATACCGGTACGAGTAGGTCTAACCTATACCAGAGAAAACTTCTATAATATATTTGTATTCTGTGTCTACACGTGTAGGCTAACTGAAGCATGGATGAAGTCTAGGATGGTTGGTTATCAACTTTTAAAATGTCATTTCAGGTATTTTGATTTGTGTTTCTCATACGGTAAAGTCTAAAAATTATTTAATTGTTCCAAAAATACATTTTAAATCAATTATACGACTTGTGTACTAAAGTATTTTGATAGAATGAAGAATAAAAATGGCGGCTGAGAATTGCTTGTCTACTTTTGTACAGTCACTGTCAAAAGTGAAAATAAAATATTCTGGAAAACAGATAACATTCCAAAGCTAGAGAGATATAGTGCTATCTGTTTTGTTGTATGATAAAAAAGGACAGCAACAGTATTGTCAATCTAAAGCTGCGTACACATACTCGTGCTTCCAACCCGCACCGAGCACGCTCCTCCCTCGTACCGCCCACGTACCACCATCGCACAGCAATCGCTCCGCCTCCGCTCTCTACTCGCACCGATCATGAACGTTACGGAAGATGGTAGATCTTCTCGCGTTCCCCGGTCGAACCATTGTTGCTCGCCGGTCGATCATCAATCGCTCTGCTGGAGTGACGTTCGGTTGCGGAGCGGAACGAAAGTCTGTACGCACCTCTATACTGCCATTATAACGTGGACCTCACTATAGTGTATCTAATTCAAACGAAATCCTCCTATGATTCCAGTTGCAATGGATTTAGTGTGGTGATGGAAGCGCTAGGCAATAAATGAATAATCAATTACGGGCCGCAGATGAAATTCAATCCACATCCACCCCTCCTCATCATTCCATAACTACCCCT
Organism: Nilaparvata lugens; assembly: GCF_014356525.2. NCBI lineage: Eukaryota > Metazoa > Arthropoda > Insecta > Hemiptera > Delphacidae > Nilaparvata > Nilaparvata lugens. Next base: position 93,175,674 of record NC_052504.1, read on the forward strand.
ACACCCTCCCAAATTTGTTGTCAACCGAAAAATTGCAGGACACCATTTTGCAAGCAACAGGGTAGCCACCACCAGCAGCAAATAGATAGCAATCAATTTGAAAAGTTCTTCCGATGGAGATTAATCAAACACCCATACCACCCGCCCTACATCAATACCTCCTCTTATCTTCCATCTCTTTTCATCTAGGAGTTTATTTCTCTCTTTCTCTCACTCTCTCACACGCACTCTTTCCATCTTTCTCTACGAACCTCAGGTTTATCTCTCTCACTCACTAATCTCTTTTGGTAGAGAGTTAGTGGGAAGGATATTTTTAATATTCTTCCCAAAGAATGGACATATGTAGATGCATAACAATATTATCTATAGCTATTACCAATTGCTTTTTTCATATCATATGCAGTTCGAAAATCATTTTCTTAATCTTTATTATGTAAATTCATCTACAATTTTGCTCTATTGTATATAAGTGTAAAAGCCAGTATATATTGTAATCTACATGAATAAAGTAGGTTCTCTCGCACGCTGTCTCTCTCTCTCTCTCTCTCTCTCTCTCTCTCTCTCTCTCTCTCTCTCTCTCTCTCTCTCTCCCTAGGTTTTATTTGATTGACTTTATTATTTTTTATTTTATTGACTCTATTAGTATGATTCTCTCTTACTTCCTCACTCTCACTCTCTCTCCTTTCAATCCTTATCTATTATCTTTCACTATCTGTCTCTAATAGAGGCATTGTGTCTAATAAAAACTCCACCCCAATGCAGGCAGATCACCAATCTTATAAATTGCATGAATGAAGAAATAAAATTATAAAGGAATAAAACTTTATCTAATCTAATCTTTTTCTCTATGATTTTCACTATGTCCTTCTGTTTCTCTTTAATGATTGCATTTTTCATCATTCTTTGTCTCTGATTCTCTATATAAATTTTCCTCCCTCTCATTATCTGTTATTCTAAGTCGCACTTTCTCTCTTCATGAATTCCAATGTGTTTCCCTCTCTGTATTTATAAATTTCATTGTACCTCCCTTCTCTCTCTAAATGTAGTTTTCTATTTCTATATTTCACTTTCTATCTCTTAATGTATTATCTTACATAGCCTTTTATCTGAATTTCTTGCCTTCGTCCACTATCTGGATCCCTTAGTCTCTATTGAAATCTCCTCTGTTATCTCCTCTGTTATCTCCTCTGTTGTCTCCTCTTTTATCTGTTTCTCTTTTATTTATCTTGTCAGTATTTTCACATTACTCAATTGCATTACATTGTACCTCTCGATGTATTCAATTGTTACTCTTCTGCTCTTCATCTCTTTCGATTCCACTATCTTTCTCTTTTCCCCTCCATCAATATCTCACTCACTCTCTCTCTCTCTTCCTCCCAAAAGAACTCCAATCACTAATCCCTCTATCAATATCTCCCTCCAATGAATATATCTTTCATCATGGATAAAGAACTATGATAAACTAATCTCTCACCCACTCTCTCTCTCACTCTTTCTCAGTCACCATCTCTCTTTCTCTACCTCTCCAAACCAATATCTCTCCCTCTATCAATCTCTCTTCTTCTCTCTCCCGATCACTATCTCTTTACCTCTACCTCTCCAAATCACTATCTCTCCCTCTATCAATCTCTCTCTTTCTCTCTCCCGATCACTCTCTCTCTCTCACTCTCTCTCTACATCTCCAAACCACTATCTCTCCCTCAATCTATCTCTCTCTTCCTCTCTCCCGATCACCACTTCCTCTCACCACCTCTCCAAATCACTATCTCTCCCTCTATCAATCTATCTCTTCCTCTCTCCCGATCACTCTCTCTCTCTCTCTCTCTTTCTCTCTCTCTCTCCCTCTCTCTCTCTCCCTCTATCAATCTCACTCTCTGACTCTCTCTGCACTCGTCAGAAACAACATGACTAATCGAAAACTGTTGAACGATTCATGGATATGTCCCAAATGACGGCGCGACGACGAATTCAATTGTTTAATCCTTACCAGTGATGTAACGAGTGTTACAGAACTGTACAGCTTAACAGCTCCTGTCCAATGTTCGTTCACCAACGCCTGCCTGTCACCATGTTTCCCCCCCTTGATCCCCTATAACCCCTCCCCCCCCCACAACCAACACAGGTGTGGCGTCACTTGTTTTTGTGGGCGATGGAAACATAATGGGAAAACGTCACATGTTACAAGGCAGGGTGCACCACCCACCATACCCACATCCGATTATTTCACATTAGCTCTCATTTCATTCACAATTCACAATGAATCAATCCGGATGAGCTACACAATAGATTGCTACTAGAGTCAAAAGTGGTGGCCTGGGGTCAGACTGGTTCAGAAGGGCGGTTGGGTAATTTGGGGCACGGGGATGATGGGGGTTGATTTGGGTCACAAATCCCCCGAGATTTGAATTCGAGTGATGGAGTTGCTCTTTTTCAGGAAACGTTTGTTTCAAGATAGTATAATGGGAAACGTATTTTATTCAAGCTGTTTAGTTGAAATAATTGATGAGAGGAAAAAAATCTATCATTGGAACTTTTCTGTGTGTTATTCTGAATGATATATAAATAAATAAATAAATAAATAAATAAATTATCATTCATTATTTATTCTGAATGAAACAAGTTGAATGAGAGTTCAAGATAACCAAATATCGGTGTCGCTAGAGTCCTCAAAATTGCAAGTATATAAAGTTGAAAATTAAGTAAAAAGACTAAGAAATTGTCAAAAAACACAGCGTTATTGATAGTTATGAAGGCCGTTTCGGTTGTTACACCATTGTCAATCTCTGATAAATTGTTTAGGGCCGGTTTCCGAGCTCTGATTTTTTACAGGGGTCCAGGGGGCAGAGCCCCCTGGCTAGACGGATATGGCGAGCGAAGCGAGCCTGACGGCTAGTTAGTTTATAAGGACAAACCTGCATCAAATGTGTTGCCTAGTTAAAAAAATCAACTTAATATACTTTTTGTGAAGTTGATATTATGATAATTATCATTCATTTCACATGAATAGACTAAGGCCCGGTTTCCGAGCTCGGGATTTGGCTAAGCTCTAGACTTTAAACAGCTGGAGTCAGAAAATTGGCTTTCCAAAACGGGGCGTAGTCGCAGCTTTTATAACAGTAGTCGTAGTTTTTATTTTCTCATTTCTATAAATTGGAAACGTTTTTCCTTGACGAAATTAGACATTTCTGGATAATTCAAAATAGCTGAAACTTTACACTATTTTCTCTTTATTTTATTTTGTGTTCAATTTTCTAGTTTTTCAAAATTTAATTCAAACGTGACTATGACAATGACTGCGACTACGCCCCGTTTTGGAAAACCAATTTTCTGACTCCAGCTGTTTAAAGTCTGGACTTAGCTAAATCCCGAGCTCGGAAACCAGCCCTTAGTATTTTTATGTGAAATGAATAATAATTATTATAATATCAACTCCACAAAAAGTATATTAAGTTGATTTTTTTAACCAGGCAGCACATTTGATGCAGGTTTGTCCTTATAAAATAACTAGCCGTCAGGCTCGCTTCGCTCGCCATATCCGTCTATCCAGGGGGCTCTGCCCCCTGGACCCCTGTAAAAATGCAGGCTCGCTTCGCTCGCCATATCAGACGATATAATATTCCCAGGAATAGCTCTGATTGAGGTAGCTGTGCCCAATCAATTTTTCCGCGATAAATGCATTTCAATCTTCAACATGGTGCCAACCTAACAAAGTCAACTCAATTTGATGCCAACCTGACAAAATTATCAATTTAGTTACCAGTTAACAACTGTTTCGAAGAGGTACTCTCTCTAGATTATAGCTCTATGGTAACATATGCTATGAACATTTTTCAATTATAATTAAGAGATTGAAATAAGAAGAATATACATGCTAAAAGACGAACTTTAAACCCTTAAAAACCACCCTTAGAGTTAAAATATTGCCAAAAGATTTCTTAGTGCGCCTCTAAAGGCCAACTCAACATACCTACCAAATTGAACGTTTTTGGTCCGGTAGATTCTTAGTTCTGCGTGTGAGTGAGTGAGTGAGTCAGTCAGTCAGTCAGTCAGTCAGTCAGTAGTCAGTGAGTGAGTGCCATTTCGCTTTTATATATATAGATAGTCTTGAATCTCTCTATCTATTACGAACATGTGTTAGATCAAGTTATATGTTATATGTTATATGTTATATGTTATATGTTATATGTTAGATCAAGTTTTGACACTAAAGTGAAGACTTGCAGACTGTATTATTTGTGGAAAGTAGAAAATATCTACTCACTGACTGAAGCATGCTTTCGAATCACATCGGATTCATTGACAATCCAGGCCACTGTTGACAATCCGATGTGATTCGAAAGCATGCTTCAGTCAGTGAGTAGATATTCATCATTTTTCACAAATTATATCATCTGCAAGTTTGCAAATCATCTGCAAATTTTAGAGTCAAAATTTGTCATAAATGATGAATATTCAGTCACATTATGCTGCTTAAAGG
>NC_052504.1:93182650-93225150 GCF_014356525.2 Nilaparvata lugens
TTATCCGGATTTCTCGATGTAAAGACTATACCGATAACTCCCGACTAAAATAATTGACCGACCGAAGTGCGGTCTAAGATTCAAGTCGACGGTTTGGTATTTCTCTTAATGTTTAAATGTTTATATGTTGCGCATTTACGACAAAACTCGGTAATAGATTCTCATGAAATTTGACAGATTTCCTTTTTAAATTGCGCGTCGACGTATATACAAGGTTTTTGGAAAATTTTCATTTTAAGGATAATACAAAAGGAAAAGGAGTCTCCTTTGAACGCCAATATTACCGTAAAAATCAGACTTTAGAATAATAATTCTTCATATATCAGCTGCCTAGTAGACTATAATACTACTCGTTCAAAAGCATCGAACATCTTGAATTGATAAATTATTTATTAATTTTTGAGAAAACATAACAACAGGTCAATATAACTTACTGAGCGCGAGGTCTACTGTTCACAGAACTACTAGTATTCAAGTAATTCCTTGCGAAAATGTTGATGGATGAAGAATGATGCATTTTTGTAAAATTTAGATGAATAAACAATTATGTAGTTTGAGAAAGTCATTGGGAAGCTATCAAAATTCAATGGTAATGTATGTTATCTTGCTTTCTCCATGAAAAGACTATACCTATGACTCCCAACCTTTCTTACATCCATAAATTTTATCCATTCAACCACGTTCAGTCAACATGTTCATTCATAAACTCATGAATAGTTCATCCAATCTTGACCCATTCATCATTTTCTCACTTCTCTTCTGCCGTATTACTAGAGTACTACTACTAGGAATACAGTCACTAAATATTTGAAAGTTAATCGATATGATTTGAGGAATGAGAGGTATGTTGTACCATTTACTTCGAATAATTCAGCCAGAAACACCTTAATCTACATTGTACCAAGAACTTTCAATGATTTACCCGATAATTGTGCTTAGTTTGTTGATATGCGCCTGTTGAAAAGATTTGGTTGAATACTTACACTTGAGATGTAACATAATGTGATTCATTATTAATGTATTGTATTGTTGTAATTCATTCTGTTCTATTTTTTGTTTGTAAGTTCAGGTTGACTGTATATTATAACACTTTAGAGATTTTTGAGAGCTGAGCCAACAATTGATTAATATCATGATAATTTCAACTGTTAAGTAAATTCTGTAAGTAATTTTAACAGTGTAATAAACTGATAAGTGAATTTAACTGTTAAGTAAAAATAAAGTTCACTGATATATGTATATTTATATTTGAATTTACATGTTTTGTATATGGTACCTTGTCAAGCAGCCTCTTTGAGGTTCGCTTAAGGTAGTATTCAATAAACGTTTTTCTATTCTATTCTATTCTATTCTAGTCACAGAAACCTTATACATGATTGTTATAAATATTACATTCTATACTTTATAGTTATAAGTATACATTTATTCTTGAAGATTATTTCATTCTATGGTACAGTGATATGATCATCCTATTAGTTTACTCAATGATACAGTGATACAGATCATCAGGAAAAATAACTGTGAGATATGATTCAATCCATGTTTCGAAACCTATTGAGTTCTTTGGAACATCGTTTTTGTACTACCTTAATTTTTTCCTTTTTCGTTATTCTCCTTTTCCTGGTGAGTCTCGAATTGTTTCTCTCATATAATTTCATTTTTGCTTTTTTGATGTAGCTTATAGCTGTTATGTTTATGTTTGTGAATTCTGGGCTCAAAATTCTCTTTTTAATTGAATATTATTGAAATTATTGAGTTTTCAAGCTTTATAACTATATATAAATTCAAATTTTTATCACTTGTCGATATTATTCTCAAGAAGTATTCACGGATGAGAAATGTAAAATTAATAACACACATAAACATTATTTTGGACTTACCATTGACATTTGAAAGAGGGTTTTGTTAAGTGAATGACACACATTGAAAGAGGAATAGTACAATCTAAGCTTGACTCAAGCTTATATTATGTTATCTATTATTATAGGGCCTAGATCATTGTAGACATGCTTTGACTCTGCATCGTGATATTTATGTTCTATGTTATATTCATGAGACAACCGGAACCCACACAGACTGTTACAGATATCAAGGTTGATCACTTGGAGCTGCGTTGTTTATACCGATTGAGTAAGGGATAGCAACTTGTTGCCACAAAAGAACATTTTCCTCCATTAGAGATGAATCACCACACACTCACAATAGGGTAACAGGACTAAGAAATCACTTTGTAATTCTGCAGACTTATGAACCACATACACGCGCATTTTGCTTTTCATCAGCTGATTATATCTGTATCTTACTGTTTCTGCACAAATCCTATTATATTAAGCGAGAAATTTCTGTATTTCCGGTTATTTATATCCAACGGATCTCGGAAACGGCTCTAACAATTTCCACGAAATTTGAAACATAGTAGGTTTATGATAATTACAAAAATTCGATTGCACTAGGTATCATCCTTGGGAAAACTCGCTGAAGGACATGAAAAGGATAATAATTCATTATTCATCCTTGGGAAAACAGATGATAATTTCGTCGTCTGTCAATAACAAAAGATGTGTGTGCCTGTGTGGGAGATCAGCTGTGTAATCAATCAGCTTACCGTATCTCACGAGAAAAATATTATCTAGAAATTTTAATAGACTTGATCAAAATAATCTGATTTGTTGACATGGCATGGTATATTATTCTAAATTAGAGTATATCATAATATTCAATTTTAATCATTATTTCACAGTTTCAAGTGATTAGTGAGTGTTATTTTTTATTCAATTCGGTTTGTAAAAAATCTAAATTATAACTTTTCTGTTTTCAAATATTTGAACTGAAAATTGGACCTGAATTCAAGTGTATGGAACATAAACTACTTTTTCGACTATTTATTGTCTATAATTCAAAATTTGGGGAAGAAACAGCTTTGGGCTGTGCCTGTTAGTCCTTCCCCAATCATTTTGAAGAATTGTGTTCTGTTTATCAATAAATAAATAACGAGCGAAGCTTGATCCCCCGATATTACTGATTAATACACAACATAGCATCAGCTATGAAAAAGTGAAATGCGTGTGTTCGTGGCGCATAAGTCTGTAAGCAACTGCAGATAAGATATCCGATACTGTATTTATGCAATGTTCTCGTATCTAGTAGGAAAGTATCATTGTTGAGAGTGATATTTGAAGTGTGGCTGACGATTTAGTAGCTCACTTGGTCGGCTAGCAAATATGTACACAGCGCACTTGCTCAAGTAGCTGCCTTGCCTCCTTGCTCCTTTATCCTGTCTTCTTCTCTTTTCCTCCTTTATCCTTCCTCATTCCTATTTCCTTCTTCCTCCTTTCATCATCCTTCCTTCTCCTGCCTGGCAACCAACTTTTATTAGAGGAGACAAGCCGCCTAATAAAGGAGAATGGGGCGCCATATACTGAAGAGCCGAGTAAATTCATCCGCTATAAATTTATAACATCCTCGAGGCGAGCAAAATGTCAGGTTAAGCAAGCATGCAAACTTGGCTACTGCTATGCTACGTGTCACCTCCTTACTCTCTCACACTCACACAATCAGTCTCTCATTCGCTCTCTCTTCCTCGCAAACACACTCATTCTCTCCTTCCCTCTCTCTGTTACTCTTTCTATATGTGTCACCTCCTTACTCACTCACACTCACACAATCAGTCTCTCATTCGCTCTCACTCTCTCTCACACACACACCCACTCATTCTCTCCTTCCCTCTATCTCTTACTCTTTCTCCATCTTACTGTCACACTCACTCTCTCTCACTCTCGCACTCGCTCTCTCTCCACCTCACATACACATAGTTCCACTGTTTGTTCCTCCCAGAGACGATTATTTTCCTCCACTGTTCGCGCAAAATTGCATTAGCGTATACTTGTTATAGTTCATAATTTCAAAGTCTGTATTGTTGGATGTCAACTATCAAAAATTGAATTAACTTTTTCTCATAATACAGAGTATGTTCCCTGTTGATAATATGAAGTATTTATGCAAAAAAGATTACTTCAATCCTGATTTTATATATGAGGTGATTTGGTTACACCATCAAGTCTAGGGTGAAGAGGTAGACCATCTATATATCAATGGACCAAACAGCTATGATAGACCAAAGACTTCAAAGAAATATAGACCCACAATGCCTATGCCTTCCCAATGATAGCTCTTACTTGAAATTGAAGGACGCCATTGGGGTATTTTAGCACGAGATATTATATCTATTTATTCGTAATAATATAGATTACAAAGGCATTGGTATGTAATAATCTTATAGGTTGCCCCCTCAATGGCCGATTTCATTTCCAAGTACGACACTAGCGCTGCATGTGAGTCTATGCATCTTTAAGGTCTTTGTGATAGACAGAGATCTGATATGATAGATTATCATATGATAAACCGAATCTTAATAATGGATATTAAACAGATAGGGAAAAATTGCATAATTATAGAATGCGAGAGACGGCTGAGCTGAGGCTGTAATAAAATCTTGCTCATATATACATGATTACATAAAAAATTCATTAAATCTATTGAACAGGATATAATAAGATATTTTTATCAGTCATTAGTTACAAATATGGGGGCACCGAGCATCGCACGCTATTTTCATTTATTGATAAACAGAACACAATTCTCTAGAATGAACGTGTTTATATTTCACAGCTGGCTATATGTCATCTTATGAAATCGGGGATGCGATATTTTGATTTTTCACATACTCACTCACTCACTCATTTTTTTACTATCCACAGCCGTTTCAGCCAAGGATGAATTATCCTTTTAAAGTCGTTCAGCGAGTTTTCCCAAGGATGAGACCTAGTGCAATCAAATTCTTATATCATTAACCATGTTCATGATAATATAATATATAATAATCAGATATGTAATATCTTATCATTACTATGTTCCAAATTTCGTTAAAATAGTTAGAGCCGTTTTCGAGATCCGTTGAACATAAATATCCAGATAATTATCCTATTATATTAAGCGAGCAATTTCTGTATATTTATATCTGGTTATTTATGTTCAACGGATCTCGAAAACGGCTCTAACGATTTTCACGAAATTTGGAACATAGTAGGTTAATGATATAAAGATTCGATTGCACTAGGTCTCATCCTTGGGAAAACTCGCTGAACGACATTAAAAGGATAATTCATCCTTGGCTGAAACAGGTGTGGATAGTAAAAAAGTGAGTGAGCGAGTGAGTATGTGAAAAATATCACATCCCCGAAATTCATAAGATGATGTATAGCCAGCTGTGAAATATATAAACACGATCATTTTAGAGAATTGTGTTCTGTTTATCAATAAATAGAAATAACGAGCGAAGCTCGGTGCCCCGATATTAAAAAAATATAAATGACCAGATAGGTAACCAGATATAAAAATACAGAAATTGATTGCTTAATATAATATAATATATAGTAAATTAAGCTTCGTCATTGACATAATCTGGAAAAAAAGCAATCCACACTGTCCAACGAGACACATCACAAACAAAGTAATCACCAAAACTATAAAATATAAAATTCTCTCTCTGTCTTTTTGCCGTTGTGATACAACTGTTATGCTTCTACGATCAAGATAAACTCCTAACTTGCTTAGATAATTGGAATATGGTCCTGTTGAGTGAGAAATTGATTTAATACCATTCATATCCGAAGTAGAACTGCTCCGTATTTTGATTCTCTACCTGTGTGAGGTAACTTATTGGGAACAAGAAATTGTTGGTACTTGAAAAGAGTTATCAAGAAATGCGGAAAGCCTGGAGCATTTGCACTTGCAGGTCTTTGAGTTTGGACGTGAAATGGTAGACGCGAAAGATTGATGAGACAAAAAGTCAGCGTAATTTGCGCGCCAAGAAACTTTGCACTCGCTTCATAATTCAAAATTTGCAAAACATCGGAAGAGCTTCAGAGCTCTGCTGTCCTAGCTTCATGCATTTTTCAGGACCGCCTCGAGTCTTATCAAGCATTGCTATAATTTAACACAATTATCTCTCCATTCGTCACAGCCATGACTTCTGCCAACTCTCATTTGATCGCGCTGATTGGAAGTCATCAAGAGAGAGATGGGAGACTGCAGCAATGAGGTTGCTTCAATCTTGAAGTATAGTTACACCGCAGACAATACAAGAATAATGTGAATACAAATCTCGGTACCCTTTTTGAATTATTTCATTACAATTTATCTTCTATCTATATATATATATAAGAGCGAAATGGCACTCACTGACTGACTGACTGACTCACTCACTCACTCACTCGCAGAACTAAATATCTACCGCACTAAAAACGTTCAAATTTGGTAGGTATGTTCAGTTGGCCCTTTAGAGGCGCACTAAGAACGGATTTGAAAAAAATTCCAAAGATACGCCCAAAATATGCGTTTTCCAGCGTTTTTTAGCGTTTTCTCAGCTTTATAGAGAACAAATGAACAGAAAATGTTCAAATTTAGTACAGAAGCTCAGCTAGGGTGTAATAAATGTTGTGTTAGAAGGAATTTGCAATGACGTCAAAGATACGCCCAAAATTAGCGTTTTCCAGCGTTTTTTTTTTTTTTTTGCTTTTTCTCAGATTAATCGAGAACAAATGAACAGAAAATGTTCAAATTTACTACAGAAGCTGAGCTGGTGTGTGATAATGTTGTGTTAGAAGGAATTTGAAATAACGCCCAAAATTAGCGGTTTTTTTGCGTTTTCTCAGTTCTTTCATCAAGTAATAGACAGGAAATGTTAAAATTTGGTACAGAGGTTTGGGCTAGGGTCTAAAAATTTTGTGATGAGGTGACTTTGATATTTCATCAAGGATACGCCCAAAATCAGCGTTTTTCCTCAGCTTTTCTGCGTTTCCTCACCTTTTCCAATAATTGATGGAAATATATTTTAAAAAATTCAGTACACAGGTTTAGCTGAGGTGGAATAATTTTGTTCGCCAAAGATACGCCGATATAGTAACAGGTGTTTTTACCAGCGTTTTTCTACGTTTTCTTAAATTTCCGAGATAAAATTGACATAAAACTTCAAATTCGGTAGAGTTTCCGCTGAGGTCTACATGCTGATCTCATTTTTGGACGATTTAGTCGGGCTTCCAGGGGGCGGAGCCCCGTGGCTAGACGGATATGGCGAGAGAAGCGAGCCTGATCGTTAGTATAAAATAATTCGAATATGGTACTGAGACTTGTATTCACCTTTTATTACAAGTAGCCCTAAACAGAAAAGAGACAAGACAAGAATTGTCCGTGATAATACTATACAGATGAGGCTATTGGATCAGTAGATTATAATAATTCAAATAATAGTAATTGCATTTATTAAGGGCGAAGTTAGGACTCTAGCTCCTCTCAGCCACAACCCTAAATAGATAGAGAAACTTCTTCATTCTTGGACTTTGAAACATTACAAGTGGTGTTGGTGAAGTTAGGGTACTAAGGGCCCCACTGTCCCACTCAACCCACGATGTAGAAGAACCTTTAATACTGAAAAAAAACTATTATATTCCATCGAATAGCATGTCACCATCCACCCATAACGCGTATTTTGCTATGCAGTTAATGAGATCTGAGATCTCATTGTTTTGATTAATCGTAGTAGTTTATATGATTAGATCAAATCATCAGAGCTTGTTATAATATTATTCTACTGATCAAAATTGATATGATAGTATCTTATTCGTGATTTGTGTGATCAGTTCAAATCATCAGAGCTTGTTATAATATTATTCAACTGATCTAATTTATTGACCGAGCGAAGTTAGGTCTAAGATTCAAGTCGACGGTTTTGGTATTTCTCTTAATGTTTAATAATGTTTGAATGTTTAAATGTTTATATGTTGCGCATTTACGGCGTTAATAGATTTCGCGTTTTGACAGGTATGAAATTTTACAGGTATGTTCCTTTTTTAATTGCGCGTCGACGTATATACAAGGTTTTGGAAATTTTGCATTTCAAGGATGATATAAAAGGAGAAAGGAGCCTCCTTCATACGCCAATATTAGAGTAGAAATCTGGTGTGGTGCACTCACACAACTTTCCTTGCCGTTATGAAAATTGATCACCTGACGCTAGTGTTCCCGCGCATCACAAGTCCACTATTCAAAGATTTGAGCCAGCTGGTGACAGGGCAATAACGCTGGAGACACACATGAGGTCTGCTATCTCTTTATAGTGAATGATTTAATAGAATCAACAATAATTTGCAATTGAATAATCACATTTTCTCGAATTTAAAGCTTATTTTCAATTTTAGGAGAAAATGTTACTGAACATTAATTGTAGAGATTTTCATGCTCAATCTACTCCACTCGATTTTTTTTGTTCCAATTGTATCTGAAGCCTGATAATTGGGAATCTATCTGCATTGATGGAGCGGAGCTCCTGAAATTTTACAGATATGGGACTTGTGGCAGTTGATAGAGCTTATCGATGACTATTTTAGGTATGAATTTGATCAAAATCGTTGGAGCCGTTTCCGAGAAAATCACGAAAAACCCTGTTTTTGACAACATTTTCGCCATTTTAGCCGCCATCTTGAATTGCATTTGATCGAAACTGTTCGTGTCGGATCCTTATAGTGAAAGGACCTTAAGTTCCAAATTTCAAGTCATTCCGTTAATTGGGAGATGAGATATCGTGTACACAGACGCACATACACTCATACACACACACCACATACACACACACACACACACACCACCACACACACACACACCACCACACACACACACACCACACACACACACACACAACACACACACACACACACACACCACACACACACACACACACACACCACACACACACACACACACACACACACACACCACACACACACAACACACACACACACAACACACACACACACAACACACACACACACACACACACACACACACACACATACAGACCAATACCCAAAAACCAGTTTTTTGGACTCAGGGGACCTTGAAACGTATAGAAATTTAGAAATTGGGGTACCTTAATTTTTTTCGGAAAGCAATACTTTCCTTACCTATGGTAATAGGGCAAGGAAAGTAAAAATCAGACTATAGAATCATTCATCATAAATCAGCTAACAAGTGATTACACAGATGTGTGGAGAAGCAAGTCTATTACTGTATTTCCATAAGGTCTATAGTTTCAATCAGGTACTTGTGGATGAGAATACTGCGTGAGGTCTACTGTTCACAGAACTACTAGTTATAATATCATCTTATTCGTAGTTTTTGTGATTATATCGAATCATCAAATCTTGTTATAATATTATTCTACTGATCAAACTTCTTATAATAGTATTATTTTATTCGTAGTTTGTGTGATCAGTTCAAATCATCAGAGCTTGTTACAATATTATTCAACTGATCTAACTTATCATAATACTATCTTACTTATTCATAGTTTCCGTGAAACTATGTTTGAAAGTGAACACATTCAAAGTTTAGACATTTGAAGGAGAAACGTTGAAGCACACCAAGTCGCTAAAAGTGAGACGGGGAACTAAGTGCTTTCTATTAAACATGCAGATGATTTAACATTACCCAAACGGCCAGCAAAGTTTTTCACAACTTTGTAGAGAAAAGTTGCGCAACGGCAGTCATCAGATACGCTTCTTTTCTATGTAAAACCACAGAATTGTCATCGTTTAACTTGCAACAAGTACGAAGAGGCATTCACTTATGTAGAATAGCAAGTTCCAAGCTGAGGGGAATCGTTGAATGGTGTGGATAGAGTTTAAGAGAATGTAGCATCTCCTTACAGAATACATAGGAAAATGAATGTTTTTGTCGATTAGAATGGAATAATGAAAATTCTTCATTCTATATACATTTATACAAAAGTTAAATGAATAAATAATAAATTAATAAATGTTCGAATGAAAAAGACTAAGAAATTGTCAAAAAACCACTGATTTATTGATAATATTAGAAAGACCGGTTTCAGTTATTACACCATTGTCAATCTCTGATAAACTGAGATCAGTTATCACTGGTTTTTTGACAATTTCTTAGTCTTTTTCATTCAATATGAATAATTACCACAATATCAACTTCTCAACTACACAAAAAGTAATAAATGTTTATTTTCCAAAAAAAAAACTAAAACTACTACATCAATTACAGAAAATATTATACCGGGTGTTTCAAAAAGAACGACCCAATTTTAAAAGTTATATTTATTTTAGATCAAGTGAGAGAGTTCAGCTGCTTGGGATGCCGCATGTCATTCGATAAGGATGAAGATGTTGGTGAAAAAGTGGCGAGATTCAGTGCGGTCTGTGGCACTATAAGATGAGCTATAGGAAGGCGAACGAGACAAGATACCCAGTTTTACAGAACAATGGTGATACCGTTAATAACATACGGTAGCGAGGCATGGCTTCTAAACAGACAAACTGAATCTCGTATACAAGCTGCTGAAATGTGATTTTTACGAGCGGTCAAAGGTTGTAGTAGACTGGATAAAATAAGGAATGACAACATAAGAGCTGAATTGAATGTAGAACCGCTATTGGATATTCTGAAGAAATATCGAGAAAATTGGTCTACTCATTTATTCAGAATGCCATCCAATAGGCTCCCAATATTAGCATGGGAGTACAAACCCGAAGGAAAGCGAGGAATAGGAAGACCAAGGAAGAAATGGATGCCGGTACAGGCCAATAGAGCCTAATCCTTGTAAGAAGATGATGATGATGATATTTATTTTAAAAAATGGTGCACACAAACCAATTTTACATGAAATTACTCACAGAAGTATCAAGTTTATGATAATGTATCATAAGTTTTCTATGTGCCCTCCTTCTGATGGGACAAGGATGTCCGCCATTTCCTCAACACCAACTTGCCTCAACGTTGGGCAGCAAGACTTGGCTATCCATTCCTGGCCCCCACGGTCCCCTGACATAATATCATGTGATATTCTTCCCTGTGGGGATACGTTAAAGATCGTGTTTATGTTCCTCCCTCAGCACTTGATATTGAGGAGCTAAAAACCAGGATAACTGATGCAGTAGTAGCTACAGTCCGAGAAGACAGACATCTTGCGAACAGTCTGGGATGTATTTGGCTACCGTCTAGATGTCGTCCGAGCCTCAAAAGGAGGGCACATAGAACACTTATAATACATCATCATAAACGTGATACTTCTTTGAGTAATTTGATGAGAAATAGATTTGTCTGCACCATTAAAATTAAATATAACTGTTTAAAATTGGGTCATTCTTTTTGAAACTCCCGGTACAGTTTACAATGACATACAATGGTTAGTTTCAAAAATTTCTTATAATGTGTCTTCTACATGTTTTGTGTTTTCTGTGTGGAAATCGTCCTACTCCACTATGGCGTACCATGTTCTAGAGTAGGTTTTGTTTGTTTTTACAAACTTATTGTTGTACAATAATTACATTATCGAAATGATAGGGAGAGGAAAAATAAGGTGACCTTGTGCTATTCCTCTCCCAAATTTAGATAACGTAATGATTAAACTGTCGGTCCCGGCTGAAGTATGACAGTCGTAAGGCCCATTGACGGCTCAAATGATATTATATTCAGGCGAGGTGAAACTTCCGTCAGGAACTCCCCACCAATAAATCCATACGATTATTATTATAACGTAATGATTGTGATAACTTTATTTGTTTATCCAATAATGTGTGGAAGCCACAGATCAGTGACCGTGTTTCGGATGGACACGTTAAGCCGTCGGTCCCGGCTGCCTAAAAAGCAGTCGTTAGGTCATGTCAGAGGCCCTGAAATTAATCAGCTGCGACCTGAAAACTCTGACACCAGACCTGAGCCAGCCAGGTCACTCGATATTATTATTATTATTTTTTTAGTGATCTACTTTGATTCCACGACAACAGATAATTTATTGACAATTCAATTGAAGAGTTTAGAATTGATACTAGATATCGGGAGGCTCTCAGTTCCTCTCGATTTCAATTCTTGAAGTGCCTAGTTCAACCATTCCGTGAGAAACTGAAACAAGTGAAAAGTCGAGCCATTTCGTTCGTCGAATCTCATGGCATCACGATATAATCTGAAAGGTTGTGTTTAATACTCTTCAATGTTTGATTCCATTACGAACTGCTTGTTAAATAATCACTTTTGAGCAATTAATTACGACGTAGCAGTAATAATGTTGATTAATGTTGTTCATAGTGTTGATAAAGGGCCTAGTGTCTGAAAGCGCTACACTAATGTAAGTAGAAGCTAATAGCTTTTATTCATAAATACCTGACTGCTATGTCGTAATTAATTGTTCAAAAGTGGTTGAGTTTAATTGTGGTTCAAAGATGAAATTGTAGGTTAGGGGTTTAGGTTTCTGCTTTTAAATGGAAATACTCTGGTATTAATTCAACCCATTCATTTATTATTTCACAAAATCATCAAGAAAGTGACCCAACTTGTGAATCGAATTCCAGCCAGTTCGAATTCGAATTTGTTTGTCTTGAACGTTTTACAGTGGGAACATAACCTATTTTTGGACATTTATTAATTTATCAAAATTTGGGAATGGAATAGTTTTGGGCCAAGCCTGTTGTTCTTTCCTAATCATATTCTATGATTTGTAATATTGTATCCACGAATAAATAAATAAATAAATATTCTCGTAGACTATCTCAATGTCATCTGAAGAAGGAGAGATTCATAAACATTCCTTGCTTGTCAACAAATCCGAATTATATATTTATGAACAATATTATTTGTTCTCAATATATTTTAGTAAACTATCTCTCAATGACGTTTGAAGAAGAGCAAATAATTCACAATCATTCCTTTCTTGTAGACAAATCCGAGCAACATTACTACAACGAATCCAACTCTGAACGAACAATCATTCATTATATATTTATGAACAATATTTGTTCTCAATATATTTTAGTAGACTATCTCTCAATGACGTTTGAAGAAGAGCAAATAATTCACAAGCATTCCTTTCTTGTAGACAAATCCGAGCTACGTTACTACTACGAATTCAACTCTGAACGAACAACCATTCATTCAATATCACTGATGTGACTGTCCGCCATGTTGTACATCTGATCAGAGTTATCCGTTGGAAATAATCATCCAGAAATTTATTTGAACTTTGCCAAGCGTGATGAGAGTTCCGAATCAGCATTCCACCCCGAAACTTTGTGTGCTGAGAACAAATTATAGGACGCCAGTCTCGTCCAACGACCTGTATTTTGGTCATGTGCCACAATTTTGTTGTGTGTGAGCTCCTCCATTCATGTTTCTCCATTCACTGCAAACTGTCAGCATCAGTTAAATAGGAAACGTGGATGCTACCCTTGAAAAAGTACTGACAGCTCAAAGTGGATCCTACTTTGGTAGGCCTGTACTGCGATAGTAGGGGGGGAAGGAGAATGCAATTGATTTCGGCCCGTAAAATGCAGCTGACACGTAAAGGTATTATTTCCCCTCCCACCGACGGAACGCACGCTGTTTATAATTTATTGCCCGCTGAGGATATCCTAGCTGGATACGAGGATATCCTAGCTGAAGATGGCGGCCAACCAGTGTGTAAACATCAATTTTTATCACGGTTATTCGATGCGTGAAACACGTACATTCCAGTTGCCGTGAAGAATGTTGTAAGAAACCTGAGTTCTGTTCTGCTTCTTGAAACGTGGACAAAGTTGATTGAGTTTTCATTTTTATCAAACAAGATTCATTCACTTTGTGATTCCACGAGATAATTATGTTGAAATACAATATTGCTCGGCGAAATAATCATGTGACATTGCAAAACCTACGTAACTAGGTTGCCGTGAAGAATGTTGTGAGACGCCTGAATTCCGTTTCGCTTCTTGAAACGTGGACAAAGTTGATTGGGTTTTTATCAAACAAGATTCATTCACTTTGTGATTATAGTTATTTCCCGAGATAATTATGTTGAAATACAATATTGCTCGGCGAAATAATCATGTGACATTGCAAAACCTACGTAACTAGGTGCCGTGAAGAATGTTGTGAGACGCCTGAATTCTGTTTCGCTTCTTGAAACGTGGACAAAGTTGATTGGGTTTTTATCAAACAAGATTCATTCACTTTGTGATTATAGTTATTTCCCGAGATAATTATGTTGAAATACAATATTGCTCGGCGAAATAATCATGTGACATTGCAAAACCTACGTAACTAGGTTGCCGTGAAGAATGTTGTGAGACGCCTGAATTCTGTTTCGCTTCTTGAAACGTGGACAAAGTTGATTGGGTTTTTATCAAACAAGATTCATTCACTTTGTGATTATAGTTATTTCCCAAGATAATTATGTTGAAATACAATATTGCTCGGCGAAATAATCATGTGACATTGCAAAACCTACGTAACTAGGTTAGGTGATCTTCGTAAGTTTGAGACTTGTTAGTAATATGTTTATGCAAGGTACCTAGGTACGTAATGTCATAGAGAAACAATAGCATAAGTAGATATCCCATGGTATAGGGCGTTTATGTCGCAACTTTTACTGTTATCTCAAACCGATAGTTCACGTAGTTCTTTCCCATGCAGCTGTGTGACGCTGGTAGTCTCTCAAATTGTGCCGTTCATACACTCTCACCCCATCAAAACAGTAAAAATTGACAATAATCGACAGTAATCGGCTTGAGATAACAGTAAAAGTTGCGACACAAATTACCTATACCATGGGATATCTACTTACGCTATTGTTTCTCTAGGGTAATGTATACAAGGTACCTTCTTGCCTCTCTTACCTAATGTATGCATTATATATTATATTCTAGCTACATTGTGTTTATGTGGGCATCATGAGCCAAGCTAAAAATGTCTTCCCTGGAAAGATATTGGTCAATATCCGCTGTTCTCTATAAAGCTACTGAAATTATTTAACAACTTCAACAAGATCATTAAAAAGAATCATCATTTAATATTATTCCAGATATACTGAGATCAATTAAATCATGCTATCTCTCAATCTATAGACCTTGCAACCCTGACTTGCAACTCTGATGACGTAGCTCATACAAGTTTATTCTAGAATCTAGATTAGAATATTATTATTATTATATTATTATTATTATTATTATTATTATTATTATTATTATTATTATTATTATTATTATTAATTTGAACCGTTTTGGGCTTCAGCCACTCACTACCTGATCTACTTTCAGCCTTTCAGACCTACTTTCATTAATCAATGATTTGCTCTTATCTACCTATATAATTATTTTACTTTATCAATTTTCTGTTTTTTTTCTCTTAAATATTCAAATTAATTAAAACTTTTACAATACTTCCATTTATAAATAAACCCTTAGTTTAATTAACGAAATTAACGTTTTGATAGAGAGTTAGTGGGAAGGATATTTTTAATATTCTCTCCGAAGAATGGACATTGATATGTCCAAAGCTCCGCCAATTTATGTAGATGCATAACAATATAATTATCTATAGTTATTATATTGCAAATTACTTTTTCATATCATATACAGTTCAATAATTATTTTCTTAGTCTATATTATGTAAATTCATCTATAATTTTGCTGTATTGTAAGCTATTGTATATAAGTGTATAAGTCAGTATATATTGTAATCTACATAAATAAAGTACTCAATCAATTAATACCTCCGTAAACAAAGCCGTAGTGCATTCGTGTGACGTCAGCACAGGTAGGGCTCCAACATCAATAAAAATTCATTGATTTCAACTGA
This sequence comes from Nilaparvata lugens, assembly GCF_014356525.2. NCBI lineage: Eukaryota > Metazoa > Arthropoda > Insecta > Hemiptera > Delphacidae > Nilaparvata > Nilaparvata lugens. The sequence continues at coordinate 93,198,338 of NC_052504.1, forward strand.
TCTACATCAGCTAGTGTTTTCATTGGTGTAAGGCTCCACCTATGCTGACGTCACCAGAATGCACTATGGCTTTGTTGGTAGTGCTTCAGCCTGTTATACTTTTCAGAAGTTGTATTAATTCTGAATGATTGAATTCATAAATGAAAAGCTTGATTTCAACTGATCTACATCAGCTAGTGTTTTCATTGGTGTAAGGCTCCACCTATGCTGACGTCACCAGAATGCATTATGGCTTTGTTTACGGAGGTAGTGCTTCATCCTGTTATACGTTTTAGAAGTTGTATTAATTCTTAATTATTGAATTCATAAATTGAAAGCTATGTTCGTACAAGGTTTTGTGGACTGAACAAACGAATTTTCCGAACAAAAACGCCGAAAATCAATTATAATTATTGTTTGTGAGCACAAATTAACGCCGACAATTATCATGCTCGAGTTGTAATTAATGAGCAAACAGTCGGTTTTGAATGAGATCGCGACGAACTTCGATGTCCAATTGCTGAGCAGTGTGACTGAAATTTGTTTGCTAGCCCGTAGTCTGCCTCTCAGCTCATTTCAATCGTCAACTAGTTGCCACTGAAAATTAGCGCCACAGGCTAATTAAGTTTCGATAGTTAATTTTCAACTCATCAGCATACGAGGCACCGCTGTTGCCGGGTGCAGTTTAAACCAAGTTTAAACTAAACTGACAGTTGGCTCAACACTGAATGTTTGTCGAGTTTTGGAATAATTTCGCAATCCGATTATTATTCAACATGGCGCACTCACACCTACTTTCGACGCAATTGTCGGGTTTCTGTCTAAAACTGCGTTCATGAAATGTCAATGATGTGTACTTACTCATTAGTACCGTACAATCGAACGAACCATATTAGGTTGTGATGATGAGGGATGAAAATATTCGTTAGTAGCAGGCTACGTAACTACGTACTACGTAAGGGTCCAATCAAAAACTTGAAAAATTGTAAACCTGATGTACTAGAATCTTGAAGAATTTTAATAAGGCCTATAACCATCCTCGGGAAATTAATCTATATATATATATATATATATATATATATATATATATATATATATAAAAGCGAAATGGCACTCACTCACTGACTGACTGACTGACTGACTGACTGACTCACTCACTCACTCACTCGCAGAACTAAAAATCTACCGAACCAAAAACGTTCAAATTTGGTAGGTATGTTCAGTTGGCCCTTTAGAGGCGCACTAAGAATTTTTTGACAATATTTTAACTCTAAGGGTTATTTTTAAGGGTTTGAAGTTCGTCTTTTAGCATGTATATTCTTCTTCTCCCAATCTCTTAATTATAATTGAAATTTCCATATCATATGTTATTATAGAACTATAATCTAGATAGAGTACCTCTTCGAAACAGTTGTTAACTGGCAACTAAATTAATAATTTTGTCAGGTTGGCATTAAGTTGAGTTGACTTTGTTATGTTGGCACCAAGTTGAATATTGAAATGCATTTATCGCGGAAAAATTGATTGGGCACTGCTACTTCAATCCTGGGAATATTATAGCCTATTACTAGCCGTCAAGCTCGCTTCGCTCGCCATATCCGTTTAGCCAGACGTTTAGTCTGGACCCCGACTTGATTGTCCTAACATATGATAAAAATGCTCAAATGAAAAATGCAGGCGAGCGAAGCGAGCCTGCTGATCCCATTCCTGGACGATCCAGTCGGGGGTTCAGGGGGCGGAGCCCCCTGGCTAGACGGATATGGCGAGCGAAGCGAGCCTGACGGCTAGTAATTCATATATGCAAAATTTCAAGTTAATCAGTCCAGTAGTATCAGACGTTAAGCGTCATGATATGATGATACACGTCATTCGTATATTTCCTGTTCCGTACATTATTTAAACGATTCTCTCGTTTTTAGTATTGAAGATTAGTCACGGTTTGATACCATCACAACTAAACTACTGATAAACAGAACATTAATTGCTACAACGTATTCCTGCTACAGAACACTTATATCTTGGGGTCTTTTCACACCTAGCGTAGCTAGGAATACGTCTTCGGAAGCCATAATATCTTCTAGTGTTTATCAATCTGTGTATGTGGATTCAACATTGAAGGTTCAACGGCTAAGTCTTCCAAAAACTAGTATAGAATGTACAAACGAATATTCTCTATACTCTCTGGTAGCACTCAAACTTGGGAACACTGTCTTCTCGTTCTGAATATCCATCATAGGTATGACATCGGAAATTTAAGAAACACAAAAAATTAAATTCATGATGGCAACACTGAATTATGTTGGTCATGTTGAATCACATCAATATTCATGTTGGTCCATACACTTTTCAATTCTACCCTTAATTTAGAGTCACTTTAATCAATACTGTTACTTTTTTTCACTCGAAATTTTTTTAATAATGCTAGCAATCTTGCTATGAGAGGTAACGCATGGTTGAGATTAATTTCAAGACAGTAGGTCGAATAGTTCTATATTCATTTCATCCACTCATTGCCAAATTGATTCACTAAGAGAGTTTCAATTAAATTGTTATCGAAGAAAAATTTAGATGTAGTCTACTAAATCGAAGCAAAAGACTTGATGAGTATAATAATAATATCGAGTTACCTGGCTAGCACAGGTCTGGTGTCAGAGTTTTCAGGTCTCAACTGATCAATTTCAGGGCCTCTGACATGACCTTACTTGATGAGAAAGCCTTGTAGCATTCAAAGAATGTATCAAATCGAATTTAGTCGCAATGAATACGTAAATTCTCTTCTAAATAAGCTTCCCCAGTTTCAAAAAGTCTATTTCATGAAAATCACAGATTGAATTAGTCAATCATTTTTATGTTATTGTCAAGGATGTCAACCAATAAAAGTGGTTGACAATTTCAATTTATGTTTCTCATTATGGAAAAGTACCACATCACACACAACACAACTGTAATTTTAAAGTCTATTTCATCCAATTCCAATAGAGCAGTGAAAGAGTGAATTATAACTTCTTGTACTAGATATGAATTACCGCCAACAGACGTATCAAATCTTCAATCCCTTAGCAAATGACTCCGGATCATAGGTGAGGAAAATTGATCATTCAAAATTACGTTCCATATTCCATTACAGTATTAAACTACTTTACTGCCGCTAATAACGCGATGAATAAGAGTTTTCCGTGATTCCCAATCTGCAGAGTTCTCAATATTGTTAATTCATACGGAATCGGGTATTCAATCAGTGAAACTGACCAAAACAGACTGAACTTCTGAGACTATCACAGACTGTAACCATCCCAGAGCTGTCGACGAATTTATAAATAACTTTATACAATATTTATATTCATTTATAGAGTCGATATTATCTTTGGATATATTTGTGGAGGAATTCTAATGATAAGCCGTCAATATATTTCTGATCCATCTCCTAGGATCTGTGCATGATGAAAAAAACAACGAGGTCTATACAGGATCGATATTATCCATGGAATAAAATGAAATGAATGATAATCGAATTAATTAACAAGTAACAACTGACTTGGGACCGGTTTTGTTTAGAATGCCATAGATTCAAGGCGGTTCGGTACACTTTTTTATTATTTCAATTGGATAATTTTTTTCAATATAATTGTTAAGATCATTAGAGTGAGTATAAGTGGCAACTGGAATTTTTATGTTGTCTAATAAGCGAGTTATGGGTTGTTGAAGTCAACTTCCCAGATTCCGTTTTCTTTCCAGATCATGAACGGTATCGACTATATTATTAGAACTTCTCTTAAAAATTCAAAAAAAAAGCATCTTCCCAAACTAAAACATTTTATTACCCTTAACGTTCATAAATAAAACAGGAACATTTTTTGTGAATTCGACAACTTGCTAATTTTTGCATCAATCGTGAAAAAACGCATATTAGAACAAAGCCAATGATATTCTGAATGTATTAGAAAAAACACCAATGGAAAATTCGAAACCGTTTATAATCTGGAAAGAAAACTGAGTTTAGCACTTCAACAACCCATAACTCGCTTATTAGACCACTTAAAAATTCCAGTTGTAACTTTTTCTCACTCTTATAATGATCTTAACAATTATATTGGAAAAGATTACCCAATTTAAATGAAAATAAAAAGGTGTACCGGACAGCCTTAAAGGTCTATTAAACTTAATGAAGCACTTATTAAATCTGATAAGCCATCAAATCTTTGGATTCAATATAGTTTTGATAACCCATTGTAATAAGTGTCCTAGAAACCATGCCTTAGAGAATATACAAGACATGCTTATGGCGGGTTGATCAATAATCAGAGAATCGGCAACCCTGTTCTCCTATCTTTTTGCACTGACATTATAACGTAGATCTCACTAAAGTGTATACATACGCTTTATTTCGAGTCAATGGATCAGTTTGATAATTTCTTTATTATTGATTTGAAGGATACTCTCATCATATACAACAAGAAACGTCTCTAAAAATCTGTATGGATATCTACACACACATCGATCTTTGTTCGTACGATTTTTTGCCGTCCTTATTAAACTCTATTAGATTAAACACATGATTTCAAACAGATTATGTTTGTGAAGTTCCGTTCAATCTGATAGAATTCATAAGAACGGCAGAATATCGTACAAACAAAAAACGATGTGTGTAGGCCGGCCGGGCTTAAGGCTAACCACACACATAGATTTTTGTTCGTAAGATTTTTTGTCGTCCTTAAAAATTCTATTAGATTAAACACATGATTCCAAACAGATGATGATTGTCATAAGGACGGCAAAATATCACACGAAAAAAAATCGATGAGTGTGTGCAGGGCTTAAGGCTAGCCACACTCAGATAAATTTTTGTTCACGATTTTTTCTCGTCCTTAAAAATTCTATTAGAGTGAACACACGATTTCAAACAGACGATGATTGTCAAGTTACGTTCAATCTAATAGAATTCATAAGGACTGCAAAAACCGTACGTCCAAAAATCAATGTGTGTAACTGGCTTTAGTAAAACAATCATTTCAACCCTCTTAAAATCGGCAACAAGCAATTAATGGAAAGTTTGGTATCTATTAGCATATTATTAATATATGTCTCCGAGTTGAGGGTCCAATGACTTTGTCTGAATACAGAGAGCGGTCTTGAGAGAGTATATATCCATAAATATACCTTTCTAATTTATCTCTTTTCTGTATAGGGCTACTTGTAATAAAAATAGAAAGAAAATAAAAATCTCTGTACCCTTTTTGAATTACTTAATCACAACATGTTTATTAATTATTTTATCACTTGAAAATGGCATCAATGTCCGAAACATGTTTTGATTAAATAATTCAAAAAGGGTACTGAGATTTTTATTCTCTTTCTGTTTTTATACCTTTCTAAGACCGCTGGAACTCGGAACGCCTGACCGCTCTATGTGAGCACACACCCTAACTTCCTTGAGCCATAACTTATGACCGGTATCTTTTACATATCCCAGTTCTACGTACAAGCTCTTCGTTTTATTAACAGATTCCTAAAGCTGTACTTAATAGCGGTATCATTTCCTATAGTTCTACGTTCTATGAACAGTTTTCTTGGAGCTGTGACTTATTAATGGTATCTTTTCCTATAGATCTACGTTCTATGAACAGTTTTCTTGGAGCTGTGACTTATTAACCGTATCTTTCCCTATAGTTCAACGTTCTATGAACAGTTTTCTTGGAGCTGTGACTTATTATTGGTATCTTTTCCTATAGTTCTACGTTCTATGAACAATTTTCTTGGAGCTGTGACTTATGAATGGTATCTTTTCCTACAGATCTACGTTCTATGAACAGTTTTCTTGGAGCTGCGACTTATTAATGGTATCTTTCCCTATAGTTCTACGTTCTATGAACAGTTTCCTATGAACTGTGACTTATTAATCGTATCTTTCCCTATAGTTCTACGTTCTAGGAAGTTTTCTTGGAGCTGTGACTTATTAATAGTATTTTTTCCTATAGTTCTACGTTCTATGAACAGTTTTCTTGGAGCTGTGACTATCTTATTGATGGTATCTTTTCCTATAGTTCTACGTTCTATGAACAGTTTTCTTGGAGCTGTGACTATCTTATTAATGGTATCTTCTCCTATAGTTCTACGTTCTATGAACAGTTTTCTTGGAGCCGTGACTTATCAATGGTATTTTTTCCTATAGTTCTACGTTCTATGAACAGTTTTCTTGGAGCTGTGACTTATTAATCGTATCTTTCCCTATATTTCTACGTTCTATGAACAGTTTTCTTGGAGCTGTGACTTATTAATGGTATCTTTTCCTATAGATCTACGTTCTATGAACAGTTTTCTTGGAGCTGTGACTTATTAATCGTATCTTTCCCTATATTTCTACGTTCTATAAACAGTTTTCTTGGATCTGTGACTTATGAACATGGGTTATGATTTTATGAAGATTTTGATTGTGAACTAGTGATTTGTGAATACATGATTTGTGATTTTGATGAAAATGCGGCTGAGTCACTGTCAGCTTGAAAAAGTGACCAGTGTGGTCACGAAACCATGGTCCTGTACCAAATAAAACTGTAGAATTTGTCGATATATGTGTGTTTTTGTTTCATTTAATTTATTTTAATGAAGTTTGAAACTTCGGCCACTCACCAGCACTGAAGACGATGAATAGCACGAGAATCCAACTGGAGTTGTGTATCTTCAACGAGCTGCCAAACCTGGAACCTTCCATCATGTCGGGTCGTCGAACAACTTCAACGCAGCCGAAACCTTTCAGTATTTCTGTTGCCAAAAGTTGAAGGATTCTATCGCAACTTCACCGAACACATTATTCGTAGATCATAACTTATAAGGAAGAGAGAGAGACGATTGACGACGGTTCTTTATAAATACGTGAACTTGGTTAAGATTTTCAATTAATTTTTTCAACTGTTTGATAGTTTTTTTTGTTTTTTTTTTGAAAATTAATGTTGTTGATGATTATTATTAAATCCGTGAGGAGCCCGCACAAGAGGCTTATAACATCTGAACGCTGAACGTTGGCGTGAAGTTTTCGGCTCTTGTAGTTCCCATTTCTGCCGCATGCGCGCGCGAGGGCGCCACATGTCGGAAATGCATCTGTTCTCACCCTTCTAAGCCACCCCCTCTCACCGACTCCACCCTTAGCAAAGCTCATCACGCATCACGAATATTATGAGACCATAGAATGTCGTTTTCAGAACTAGGGTACCCTTAGAGGGTACGTCGGTATACAGTTATACACCCTGCTGTCTTTCCTCTCCCTCTACCTTATCTTTTTCTTCGTTCTTCGTCATCTATTTTTCTTCTACTCCACAGACTTTTCCCTTCTTCTTCATGTTCTCCTTCTTGCTTTCCTCTTATTCCTTATTCTCCTCCTGTCCTTCTTCTTCTTTTTTTACCTCTTACTCCTTCTTATTCTTCTACTCCTTTGACTTTTCATTAAGCTCTTGTTTTTTATTTATTTTCCTTCTCCTCCACCTCCTCCACCTCCTCATTCTTCTTCTTCTTCTTCTTTTTTACCTCTTTCTTCTTCTTCTTCTTCTTCTTCTTCTTCTTCTTCTTCTTCTTCTTCTTCTTCTTCTTCTTTTTTACCTCTTTCTTCTTCTTCTTCTTCTTCTTCTTCTTCTTCTTCTTACATCCTCTTCATCATCCTCTCTGTACATCCATATTTTCATCTTCTCCCACGGCTGTTGAAAGTCAAAAGAGATAATTTATTATTTTATCGACTTGCATTGAGTTATTAGTGGCATTAAATTTAATTTATAATCCATGGTCGATCCATCTAACATCTGACAGTCGATTCCCATTTGTATACTACAGTAATTATTCTTTTTCTTATTCTTTATTCTTTATTCTTTATTGATTGATATAATAAGTATACATCATATAAATGATAGGGAGAGGAAAAATAAGGTAACCTTGTGCTATTCCTCTCCCTAATTTTGATAAAAATAGTCCATGATGGGAGCGCCGAGTTAACAAATTAATTCATTGTACAATGATTCTTATCTTAGATACCCGGAGAGATTGAGTAGAATTTGTTGTCTACCAGGCAATCAAAATTCTGAAGAGGGGAAGTAGAGTTTACACAAGATAGAAGTTTACAAGTGGAGTCTCAAGATAACATGCAAGTTGGAGAGATGAGCGAAAAAAGGCAACAGAAAGTACAAATTCCACCACTGAGAACAATCCACCGCACACTCACCTTCAGTTGATGGCTGGTTGGAAGCAAGGTTACTTCACAACAGTACATGTATCCCTCGAGAAGTTCTCGAAGTGTCTCCTTCGCTAATCGAGGAATTCAACCTTTTTATTTCTGTCCAAATTGCGGGCAGTCGTCACATTAATGAAAAATTAATACAAACTTTCACAAGAGCACGATAGTCGAGTGTCATGCTCTGGTCCTGTAAGGCACTCCTATGTGAGTCGACTAGTTTGTAATTCGATTACAACGAGTGAGCAAAGCACAACTTTACTACACTTTCCACAAACGAAAGTCACAGACATTCTTGAATTGGTTCAAGCGTCAAATGCTACTGTCAATAATATTGGATTACTCTTGATCAATCGGAAAATTTCAAGTAGTAAGTGGCAATCAATCTAAGCAGAAGCCTAGGAAAAAACTAGAAGTAATATAATGGTGAAATTTGTTACAATAATGACTGCTCTTTTCCTCCTTTGCAAAGTTAGACATGGTCTTCCAAATGATCCATTATTATTATTATTATTATTGATCAAACAGATAATTCAAAGTGGTATGTCGCGATATTAGCTGACCAATTAGAGAGCAGTAATTTTGTTGATCAGGAATCAGCCAATAGGAGTAGAGATACAGGAAATTCGACCAATCACAAGCTGACCAATAAGAGAGCATTGATTATGTTGATGAGAAATCAGCCAATAGCAGTACAGATACAGCAATTTAATTTAATCTCAAGCTGGCCAATGGAAGAGCAGTGATTTTACTGATTGGAAATCAGCAAATGAGAGTAGAGAAACAAGAAATCCTACCAATCACAAGTAGACCAATGAGAGAGCAGTAATTTTGTTGATCATAAATCAGCAAATAGGAGTAGAGATACAGAGAATCTAACAAATCACAAGTAGACCAATGAGAGAGCAGTAATCTTGTTGATTGGGAATCAAACAATAGGAGTGGAGATTGAGAAAATTTGACGGATCACAAGCTGACCAATGAGAGTCCAGTAATTTTGTTGATTGGAAATCAGCCGATAGGAGTACAAATACAGAAAATCCAACCAATCACAAAAATACCAATGAGAGCAGTATTTTTGTTGATTAGGAATCAGCCAATAGGAGTACAGATACAGAAATTCATTTTATCACAAGCTGGCCAATGAGAGAGCAGTGATTTTATTGATTAGGAATAACTCAATAGGAGTACAGATACAGAAAATCTAACTAAACACAAGCTGACCAATGAGAGAGCAGTAATTTTGTTGAAAAGAAATCAGCCAATAGAAGTACAGATACAGAAAATTTGACCAATCTCAAACCGACCAATCAGAGAGCAATAATTGTGTTGATCAGAAATCAGCCAATAGCAGAACAGATACAGAAAATCTAACCAATCACAAACTGACCAATGAGAGAGCAGTGATTTTGTTGATCAGAAATAGGCCAATAGGAGTACAGATACAGAAAATCCATCCAATCACAAGCTGACCAATGAAAGAGCAGTGATTTTATTGATAAGGAATCAACCAATAGGAGTGGAGATGCAGAAATTTGACCAATCACGAGCTAACCAATGGGAGAGCAGTGTTTTTGTTGATTATGAAACAGCCAAAAGGAGTACTGATACAGAAAATCTTACTAATCACAAGCTGACCAATGATAGGGCAGTAATTTTGTTGATCAGAAATCTGCCAATAGCAATACAGATGCAGGGAATCTAACCAATCACAAGGTGATCAATGAGAGAGCAGTAATTTTTTAGTATGAAATCAGCCAATGGGAGTACAGATACATAAAACTCGACCAATCACAAGCTGACCAATGGAAGCGCAGTGATTTTGTTGATTGAAAATCAGCAAATAGGAGTGGAGATGCAGAAATTTGACCAATCACAAACTGAGCAATGAGAGAGCAGTATTTTTGTTAACTATAGAACAGCCAATAGGAGTACAGATACAGGAAATCTTACCAATCACAAGCTGACCAATGATAGAGCAGTAATCTTGTTGATTAGAAATCAGCCAATGGGGGTACAGATACAGAAAATCTAACAAATCACAAAATGACCAATGAGAGCATTATTTTTGTTGATTAGGAATCAGCCAATAGGAGTTAAGATGCAAGAAATCCAACCAATCATAAGCTGACCAATGATAGAGCAGTAATATTGTTGATCGGAAATCAGCCAATAGCAATACAGATGCAGAAAATCTAACCAATCACGAGCTGACCAATGAGAGCAGTATTTTTGTTGATTAGGAATCAGCCAATAGGAGTTAAGATGCAATAAATCCAACCAATCATAAGCTGACCAATGATAGAGCAGTAATTTTGTTGATCAGAAATCAGCCAATAGCAATACAGATGCAGAAAATCTAACCAATCACAAGCTGACCAATGAGAGAGCAGTATTTTTTTTGTTGATCATAAATCAGCCAATAGGAGTACAGATGCAGAAAATCTAACCAAACACAAGCTGACCAATGAGAGAGCAGTAATTTCGTTGATCAGAAATCAGCCAATAGGAGTACACATACAGAAAATTCGACCAATCACAAGCAGAACAATGAAAAAGCAAAATTTTTTTTCAACAGAAATGAGCCAATAGGTGTACAGATACAGAAACTATGACCAATCACAAGCTGACCGATGAAAGAGCGGTGATTTTATTGATAAGGAATCAACCGATAGGAGTAGTGATGCAGAAACTTGGAAAATCAAAAGCTAACCAATGAGAGAGCAGTATTTTTGTTAATTTTGAAACAGCCAATAGGAGTACAGATACATGAAATCTTACTAATCACATGCTGACCAATGATAGAGCAGTAATTTTGTTGATCAGAAATCAGCCAATAGCAATAGAGATGCAGGAAATCTAACCAATCACAGGCTGACCAATTAGAGAGCAGTAATTTTGTAGATTAGAAATCGGCCAAAAGGAGTACAGATGCAGAAATTATGAACAATCACAAGCTGACCAATGGAAGAGCTGTGATTTAATTGATAAGGAATCAACCAATAGGAGTAGAGATGCTCAAAATTTGACCAATCACAAGCTGACCAATGTGAGAGCAGTACTTTTGTTAATTATAAAACAGCCAATAGGAGTACAGATACAGGAAATCTTACTAATCACAAGCTGACCAATGATAGAGTAGTAATTTTGTTGATCAGAAATCAGCCAATAGCAATACAGATGCAGGAAATCTAACCAATCACGAGCTGACCAATGAGAGAGCAGTAGTTTTGTAGATTAGAAATCAGCCAAGAGGAGTACAGATACAGAAAATTCGACCAATCACAAGCTGGCCAAAGAGAGAGCAGTATTTTTGTTGATTATAAATCAGCCTAAAGGAGTACAGATACAGAAAATCTAATCAATCACAAAATGGCCAATGAGAGCAGTATTTTTGTTGATTGGGAATCAGCCAATAGGATCAGATGCAAGAAATCCAACCAATCATAAGCTGACCAATGAGAGACCGGTAATTTTGTTGATTGGAAATCATTCACAAGCTGACCAATGAGAGAGCAGCGATTCAGCTTTTCAGGAATCAGCCAATAGGAGTGAAGATTCAGGAAATCCAACCAATCACAAGCTGACCAATGAGAGAGCAGAGATTCAGCTTGTCAGAAATCAGCCAATAAGAGCAAAGATACAGAAAATCCGCCCAATCACAAGCTGACCAATGAGAGAGCAGCGATTCAGCTTGTCAGGAATCAGCCAATAGGAGTGAAGATTCAGAGAATCTGACCAATCACAAGCTGACCAATGGGATAACAGCGTTTCTGCTTGTCAAAAATCAGCCAATAGGAGTGAAGATACAGAAATTCCAACCAATCACAAGCTGACCAATGAGAGAGCAGCGATTTTGCTTGTTAAAATCAGCCAATAGGAGTGAAGATACAGAAAATCCATCAATCACAAGCTGACCAATCAGAGAGCAGCGATTCTGCTTGTCAGGAATCAGCCAATAGGAGTGAAGATACAGAAAATCTGACCAATCACAAGCTGACCAATGAGAGAGCAACGATTCTAGTTGTAAGAAATCAGCCAATAGGAGTGGAGATACAAAAAATCCGACCAATCACAAGCTAACCAATGAGAGAGCAGCGATTCTACTTGTCAGAAATCAGCCAATAGGAGTGAAGATACAGAAATTCCAACCAATCACAAGCTGACCAATGAGAGAGCAGCGATTCAGCTTGTCAGAAAACAGCCAATAGGAGTGAAGATACGAAAATCTGACCAATCACAAGCTGACCAATGAGAGAGCAGCGATTCTTCTTGTCAGAAATCAGCCAATAGGAGTACAGATACAGAAAATCCGACCAATCACAAGCTAACCAATGAGAGAGCAGCAATTCTGCTTGTCAGAAATCAGCCAATAGGAGTAAAGATACAGAAAATCCGACCAATCACAAGCTGACCAATGAGATAGCAGCGTTTCTGCTTGTCAGAAATCAGCCAATAGGAGTGAAGATACAGAAATTCCAACCAATCACAAGCTGACCAATGAGAGAGCAGCGATTTTGCTTGTCAAAATCAGCCAATAGGAGTGAAGATACAGAAAATCCATCAATCACAAGCTGACCAATGAGAGAGCAGCGATTCTGCTTGTCAGGAATCAGCCAATAGGAGTGAAGATACAGAAAATCAGACCAATCACAAGCTGACCAATGAGAGAGCAGCGATTCTAGTTGTCAGAAATCAGCCAATAGGAGTGGAGATACAAAAAATCCGACCAATCACAAGCTAACCAATGAGAGAGCAGCGATTCTAGTAGTCAGAAATCAGCCAATAGGAGTGAAGATACAGAAATTCCAACCAATCACAAGCTGACCAATGAGAGAGCAGCGATTCAGCTTGTCAGAAATCAGCCAATAGGAGTGAAGATACGAAAATCTGACCAATCACAAGCTGACCAATGAGAGAGCAGCGATTCTAGTTGTCAGAAATCAGCCAATAGGAGTAGAGATACAAAAAATCCGACCAAACACAAGCTAACCAATGAGAGAGCAGCAATTCTGCTTGTCAGAAATCAGCCAATAGGAGTTAAGATACAGAAAATCCGACCAATCAAAGGCTGACCAATGAGAGAGCAGCGATTCAACTTGTCAGGAATCAGCCAATAGGAGTGAAGATAAAGAAAATCCAACCATTCACAAGCTGACCAATGAGAGAGCAGCGATTCAGCTTGTCAGGAATCAGCCAATAGGAGTGAGGATTCAGAAAAGCCAACCAATCACAAGCTGACCAATGAGAGAGCAGCGATTCTGCTTGTCAGAAATCAGCCAATAGCAATACAGATGCAGGGAATCTAACCAATCACAAGCTGACCAATGAGAGAGCAGAGGTTCTGCTTGTCAGAAATCAGCCAATAGGAGTTAAGATACAGAAAATCCGACCAATCACAAGCTGACCAAAGAGAGGTCAGTGATTCTGCTTGTCAGGAATCAGCCAATAGGAGTGAAGATACAGAAAATCCAACCAATCACAAGCTGACCAATAAGAGAGCAGCGATTCTGCTTGTCAGAAATCAGTCAATAGGAGTAAAGATACAGAAAATCCGACCATTCACAAGCTGACCAAAGAGAGGTCAGTGATTCTGCATGTCAGAAATCAGCCAATTGGAGTGAAGATACAGAAAATCTGACCAATCAAAAGCTGACCAATGACAGAGCAGCGATTATGCTTGTCAGAAATCAGCCAATAAGAGTGAAGATACAGAAAATCTGACCAATCACAAGCTGACAAACGAGAGAGCAGCGATTCCAGTTGTCAGAAATCAGCCAATAGGAGTAGAGATACAAAAAATCCGACCAATCACAAGCTGACCAATGAGAGAGCAGCAATTCTGCTTGTCAGAAATCAGCCAATAGGAGTTAAGATACAGAAAATCCGACCAATCAAAGGCTGACCAATGAGAGAGCAGCAATTCAACTTGTCAGGAATAAGCCAATAGGAGTGAAGATACAGAGAATCCGACCAATCACAAGCTGACCAATGGGATAGCAGCGTTTCTGCTTGTCAAAAATCAGCCAATAGGAGTGAAGATACAGAAATTCCAACCAATCACAAGCTGACCAATGAGAGAGCAGCGATTTTGCTTGTTAAAATCAGCCAATAGGAGTGAAGATACAGAAAATCGATCAATCACAAGCTGACCAATCAGAGAGCAGCGATTCTGCTTGTCAGAAATCAGCCAATAGGAGTGAAGATACAGAAAATCGATCAAACACAAGCTGACCAATGAGAGAGCAGCGATTCAGCTTGTCAGAAATCAGCCAATAGGAGTGAAGATACAGAAAATCCAACCATTCACAAGCTGACCAATGAGAGAGCAGCGATTCAGCTTTTCAGGAATCAGCCAATAGGAGTGAAGATACAGAAAATCCGACCAATCACAAGCTGACCAATGAGAGAGCAGCGATTTTGCTTGTCAGAAATCAGCCAATAAGGGTGAAGATACAGAAAATCGATCAATCACAAGCTGACCAATGAGAGAGCAACTATTCAGTTTGTCAGGAATCAGCCAATAGGAGTCAAGATACAGAGAATCCGACCAATCACAAGCTGACCAATGAGATAGCAGCGTTCCTGCTTGTCAGAAATCAGTCAATAGGAGTGAAGATTCAGAAATTCCAACCAATCACTAGCTGACCAATGAGAGAGCAGCGATTCTGCTTGTCAGAAATCAGCCAATAGGAGTACAGATACAGAAAATCCAAACAATCACAAGCTGACCAATGGGATAGCAGCGTTTCTGCTTATCAGAAATCAGCCAATAGGACTGAAGATACAGAAAATCCAACCAATCACAAGCTGACCAATGAGAGAGCAGCGATACTGCTTGTTTGAAATCAGTTAATAGGAGTGAAGATACAAAAAAACTGACCAATCACATGCTGACCAATGAGAGAGCAGCAATTCTGCTTGTCAGAAATCAGCCAATAGGAGTGAAGATACAGAAAATCCGACCAATCACAAGCTGACCAATGAGAGAGCAGCGATTCTGCTCCTTAGAAATCAGCCAATAGAAGTGGAGATAAAGAGAATCTGACCAATCTCAAGCTGACCAATGAGAGAGCAGTATTTTTGTTAATTATAGAACAGCCAATAGGATACAGAAGCTGACCAATGAGTAATTTTGTTGATTAGTAATCAGCCAATAGGATTCCAGATGCAAGAAATCCAACCAATCATAAGCTGACCAATGAGAGACCGGTAATTTTGTCGATCAGATATCAGCCAATAGGTGAACAGATACAGAAAATCTAACCAATCACAAACTGTCCAATGAGAGAGCAGTGATATTGTTGATCAGAAATAAGCCAATAGGAGTACAGATACAGATAATCCATCCAATCACAAGCTGACCAATGAAAATTCAGTGATTTTGTTGTTTGAAAATCAGCCAATAGGAGTTCAGATACAGAAAATTTAACCAATCACGAGCTGATCAATGAGAGAGCAGTAATTATGTTGATCAAAAATCAGCCAATAGGAGTAGAGATGCAGAAAATCCAACCAATCACAAGCTGACCAATGAGAGAGCAGTGATTTTGTTAATTTAGAAATCAGCCAATAGGGGTACAGATACAGAGAATCTAGCCAATCACAAGCTGACCAATGAGGGAGCAGAAATTTTGTTGATTAGAAATCGACTAATAGGAGTACAGATACAGGGTATCTAACCAATCACAAGCTGACCAATTGGAGAGCGGTAACTTTGTTGATTGGAAATCAGCCAATAAGAGTACAGAACAGGAAATCTTACAAACTTAAGCTGACCAATGAGAGAGCAGTAATTTTTTTTATTAGAAATCAGCTAATAGGAGTATAGATACAAAAAATTTGAGCAATCACAAGCTGACCAATGAGAGAGCAATAATTTTGTTGATCAGAAATCAGCTAATAGGAGTATAGATACAAAAAATTTGAGCAATCACAAGCTGACCAATGAGAGATCAATAATTTTGTTGATCAGAAATCAGCCAATAAGAGTAGAGATAGCATTATTCCATTTGAAAATATCCATTTGAAAATTCAATCAATTTATGCCAAATTGTTTGTAGATTATGGAGAAATAGAACAACCTGGCAGAATATTTCATCTCAATCATGAGAGTCCATTACTAAATTCTTTTAAGGTATATTTTCTTGATTTATAATAGTATATTTGAGGTACAATTCATCATTATCATCAAAAATCTATTAATATTAGCTCATATCACACTGGGATAAATTGAGTCACATTTCATAGCTTTCTACTTTAGAGGCGGTTGTAAAAGAGACTTGGCAACAATGCGCCTCATCATTTCTATTGAATTTATACTGTAATATGAATCTTACTCACATCTCTATTAGGGCTATCAAAATTATTGAAACATAATAAAAGCTATCAGGTATCATTTCATTCCATCACAACACAACTAGTTCCAACTCTTGAAAAGCCATTTTCAGTTGCCTAGTTTCAACTCTTCAAGAGCTATTTTCAATTGTCAAACTATTGTTATCTACCGTATTTTTGTCAATTGAAACTGGCAAATTCATCTTGAATAGTTGGAACGAGCTGCGTAGTGAACTAATGAATTTTTCGTGAATTGAAAATGGCTCTAGTGATAAAATGAAAGGATACGGTACTTAATATATTGTATTGTATTTCAATGTATCTTACTATAAGCATAGAGAAATAATAGCATAAGTAGATATCCCATGGTATAGGGCGTTTATGTCGCAACTTTTACTGTTATCTAAAGCCGATAGTTCATGTAATTCTTTCCCGTGAAGCTGTGTGACACTGGTAGTCTCTCATATTGTGCCGTTCATACACTCTCACTCCAACAAAACAGTAAAAATCGACAATAATCAACAGTAATCGGCTTGAGATAACAGTAAAAGTTGCGACATAAACGCCCTATACCATGGAATATCTACTTATGCTATTGTTTCTCTATGCTACAAGGCTCTAGTATTCATATCCACAAATTGTACATTTGAGATAGTATATATAGATTATAGTGGGAAATGAATCCCATTTTAGTGAGATTTGTCCTATATATTATATGTTTCTATCAACAAAAAAAAAATACATCGAAAGGAAGATGGGGGAGATTGGAGGACGAAATCAATATAAATTATAGATATAAAAGAAGATGGGTGAATTGAAAAGGCTGTTGTGAGTGAGGGACAAATGATGATGTGGGACGGATGCATGGAACCCGAAATTTCAATTTCAAACATATTGATTTGCACCTGCTTGTATATTCATAAACAGTACGAATTTGGGCTGGCCTCCTGATTCGAATGAAAGCCATAATCTTCCTACGAGGGCTTTAGGAGCGCTTCAAAAGGATTTGTCGCCAGCCCTTCCGGAGAGTATTATGAGTTATGTGAAATATTCAAATTTGATACAGAGCTAGCTGTTTGTTCACAGTGTTCATACATTGGTTTTCGAACTGTATGTTGGAATCCCGGATGTCCGTCCGATGCCCGTTTTATCAACAAACATGACCAATCCTTCACTTTAAACTTCACCTTCGCATCTATTATGCATAAAGATAGCATGTTTTATTTAACCTCGTTCAAACATAAGAGTATTGGATGCGTGTAAGTGCATGTCAGATCATGCATGAGCCGAGAGAGAAAATCTGGAAAGTGTCATTGAAACACGTTGTAACTTGTTTCCGTTAGGCCTACTCTTGAATATAGATGAAAATAAAAAGTACTCTTTTTAAAATTGTTCACTCACAACATGTTTCAGCTATATGATGCCACTAGCCGTCAGGCTCGTTTCGCACGCCATATCCGTCTAGCCAGAGGGCTCCGCCCCCTGGACCACCGACTGGATCGTCCAAAATTGAGATCAGCGGGCTCGCCTGCATTTTTCATTGGAGCATGCTTCATTCCATCAAAAAGTCAAAGCACTGAGAAAACGCAGGAAAGCTGAAAAAACGCTGATTTTGGGCGTATCTTTGATGAAATATTAGTCATCTCATCACAAAATTCTTAGACCCTAGCTAAACCTCTGTACCAAATTTGAACATTTCCTGTCTATTACTTGATGAAAGAACTGAGAAAACGCAAAAAACGCTAATTTTGGCGTATCTTTGGCGTTATTTCAAATTCCTTCTAACGCAACATTATTACACCCCAGCTGAGCTTCTGTAGCCAATAGGAGTACAGATACAGAAAATCTAACCAATCACTAGCTGACCAATGAGAGAGCAGTAATTTTGTTGCTTAGAAATCAGCCAATAGGAGTAGAGATGCAGAAAATTTGACCAATCACAAGCTGACCAATGAGAGAGCAGTAATGTTTTTGATCAGAAATCACCCAATAGGAGTACAGATACAGAAAATCTAACCAATCACTATCTGATCAATGAGAGAGCAGTAATTTTGTTGAATAGGAATCAGCCAATAGGAGTACAGGTATAGAAAATCCAACCAATCACAAGCTGACCAATGAGAGAGCAGTAATTTTTTTTGATCAGAAATAGGTGCCAACCTAATGAAGTCATCTCAACTTAATGCCAACCTGTCAAAATTATCAATTAAGTTGCCAGTTAACAACTGTTTCGAAGAGGTACTCTCTCTAGATTATAGATCTATAATAACATTTATGACATTTCTATTATAATAAGGAGATTGGGAGAAGAAGGATATACATGCTAAAAGACGAACTTTAAACCCTTAAAAACCACCCTTAGAGTTGAAATATCGCCAAAAGAATTCTTAGTGAGCACCTAGGACGTTTAAGGAAGCTATATTCCAAGTTTTGTTGCAATCCATCCAGTAGTTTTCCAGAAATCGTGATCAGTATGTCAGTGAGATAAGAATTTTATAAGTATAGATTAATGAAGCTTGAACACTAATTCTGAAAAACGTAGGAGGAGAATTGAAGTTTGGGCTTCCAGGTGCACGAGATTGATATTTTTAGAATCTATGTTCAAAATTTGGAGATATAAATCATTCCCGTTTTTCCGGTATGCAATCCACAAGTTGACATGTTTTGATGCGAACAAACGAACAAACGAACACACGAACACACGAACAAACACAACCCTACTCTCTCTTATTATATAGATGAATCAGTCATTTGAGAAGCTCCTCATATACATATTTCATCAAAATTTAGTCAGACATAATTATGGAATTGTTGGAAAAGCAAGACGAACCTAATAAGCTAGAAATAATAAGCTAATAAGCTAGAACCTGATAGAACCTAATAAGCTAGTCCACTGAGCTCGTATGGAGATACCGGCAGTTGAAATATTCATTCCTTCAGCAAGAAACACCTATTCATCTCCTGGAAATGTTTTATTTCTCAAATGACTGCAGATGGCAACAAGGCAGTATTATATTGATAATTAGCAAAATAATGTTTGTTGAATGATTATGAAACACTTGACTTCCCACTTTTACACCGACATGCAATTTTACAATTATCTGAATTGAGTCAAATCATGATCTCTTACTTGAAATCTTTGAAGTGTTATATTTATTTTGTTTAAGTTTATTCAACCTTCATAGCTTGTTTTTTTTTAACTGGGTACCCGCCGAAAAACCTTCGAGTTTGGCAGGACCATAAATTGTTTTGAGTTGTGAATAAACAATTTTTTTTTTAATCAATGTAATAATGTAGAACAAGTTGAATGTAAAAAACATTGGAAATTACATAACACTTCTGGAACCGGTAGTGTCTTCAAAAAACGATCTGAGTAAACCTATAATCATGAGCATGGATAATGGAGGCTCCACTGTATAAGAAAGCAGTTTAAAAAATGGCATTTTCCTCAAAATAGAAGTTAAACGATTAATGTATAGAACAGAATTAAAATATTGAATATTAAAGTGCGTACAGATATACGCACCTCCAACATGCTCCGCGCAAGCTCCGCCCTCGCTTCACACTCGCTCCGATCATGAACGTTACAGGAGATGTTAGCTCTTCTCGCGTTCCACTCATGCTCCCCGGTCGATCATCAATCGATCTGCTCGAGTGACGTTCAATTGCGGAGCAGAGCGAAAGTCTGTACGCACCTTTATAGATACTATATAAATTGATGATGGATACTAGTTTTAAAATATTGCACGCCATGAGTCGATCGTAGTTTTTGTGATTAATATGCAAAAGTAGTTCGGGTTTTTGACGTTAATTATCACAAAAGAAACAAAATAAAGCTTAGTTGTGAGGATAAAAATAAAAGCTACAACTTTTTGATATTATTTCCTTATCTTGTCCTATGTGAGGAAAACTTTATGATAATATTTTCTCACCTTGTCCAATGTAAGGAGAACTTTATTAACTTGAGAAGTTTCATGAGAAATAATTTAATGGACAAAGAAAGTACATGAAAGTCATGCATCAAATGAGGAAACAATGAACAATGCCTCTGAATATTCAGCGCCTGAGAACCTGTCTGTCCATGCAGAGAAAGTAAAAACACCGAATTCATACCTGGAAGAATTCTCTCAAGCGGTAAATCAGAAGTGCCGTAAATGAAAAAATATATGTATAGTTTTCTCTCGAGCATAAAATGAATGCTGAAGACAGGGAATAGAACGGCTGAAAAACAGGAACCCTTTTATGTCTGACCTTTCTGTCGTGGACAAAGTTTTCAAGAGGATGAGACATGAATAATTATTTGTTCAAATAAAATTGAAATGAGACTGACGCTCTCCATTCTGTCACCTTTTTATGGGTCGCTCCTTTTCTTTGAATTGTTTTGCGAGTCATTCGCACAAAAAAAGGCTCTCCTCGACTCATTACAAAAAACATCCAATTTGGTTCAACCTAATTATTTCCATCAACTTGAGTCCTCAAGTCGTTGACTTGCTTTGAAATTGGAATGCAAGGTTGCAGTGAGTTAGTAGACAGACAGTAGTCTGGTAGTGAGTGACATTCATTTCATCCTGTATTTCAATTCATCGATAATCAGGTGATTGGTCAACGTTTTTTCAAAAAAAGTTTCATTTAACAAAACTCTAAACTCCTTAACCCCATCACCTTTGAAACATAATTGAACAGAACCTTTTAGGTATCTAAGCTTATAGGATTGATGAAATGAATCCGGAGAAACTGGGACCATAGATTAAGGATACTATAAATATAAAGAAAAAGAAAAATCTTAGTACCCGTTTTGAAATATTTTATCTGAAATATATTTATATTTTAATGGCATCAATGTCCGAAACATGTTGTTATAAAATATTTCAAAACAGGTACTGAGATTTTTATTTTTCTTTATATTTATATTACAAGTAGCCCTATACAGGAAACAGATAAATTAATGATACTGTCTTTTTACTTTAGGGCTACTCCCTTATATAAATAAAAAACAAATGGCATGACTTGAAAATGGCATTAGTAGCCGAAACATGTGACGAAATAATTTGAAAAAAGTACTCAGATTTATATCGTTATTTCAATTAATTCAATTCAATTTATCAAAAAACACAAAACAAATTGTAAAGAATTACAAAACAAATAAAATACAATAAAATGCTACAAATATAAAAAAACCATAGGCTTTGTGGTTGGGTGTGTTGGAGAAGAGAAGAAAAAGATACTTTATAGTTACTTTAGAAAAGATACTTTATCCTTTATAATTATTCATAGTAAAGATACTGTTTAATTGTCTATTTACTTGTTTATTATCTAATTTATTGTCTATTGATTTGTACAATATTTGCCATTTGCTATTTTCTATTGTATATTTGCTCAATATCACTGTACATCATAGGACTATGGGGCTGCTGGAAATTATTGAAATTGGAATATTACTTGATAACTTTTATTGAGTTCCAATAGAATCAATAATCAAGGAAAAATTATGTGAAAGTATTGTAGAAAATTTTAAATCAATTCTAACCTGAGATTTTGACAGAATATCAGTAGCATTTCTTACGATTTCTCCAGAATGAGGTATTTTAAATAGAGCAGATGACAGATTTTCAGCGGCATTCTTACGAGTTCTCCAGACTGAGGGGGGCTCACTAGACATATATGAAAGACAGTGACCAAATTTCAGGGCTTTTTGAGCACGCTGATGACAAAGGTACTCTCAGCTTTTGAATCCAAAATCAGAAAATACTTTTCAAAACTCAACACCGCCGAATTTCCATTGGAAGCGGGCACACTCCCACTCAAAACTGTGATTCAAGTTATTCTAATGAGTTTGCTCTTGCTACTCTAAACTAAGTGATCGGATCACTGTATCTGCTCTCTCTCGCCCTCACTCTCTCTCTATCTTTCTCTCACTTTCTCACTCCCTCTCTCTCTCTCTTCCATTCCTCTCTCTCCCTTCCTACTCATGCACCCCCCTCCAATGTCATCACTCAACTTGGCACTCTCCAAATCCAAGAATGTGCTTTTATAAGCTTAAATCTGTGTTCGATTCTCCACTTCATTTCATCCGTCTTACAGCGCTCACAATTCGAGAAGAAGACATCAACGTCGAAGCATCTTTCTATGTAAACTCCTCACTATTTCACCCTCTACCTGCCTATTACATGGCAAACCATAGTTAACTATGTAATTTTCTTTCATTCATTCTATTCAGCACATCCCACCATGAAGCCTGCTACATTTTTTAACTTTGTTCTAGTTTAGACACTGCGTTGTATTCAAGTGAATATTTGAAAAACCCCTCACTCCCTATCAGAAATGGAGAATGCATATCACTCTTGAGGTTTATCCTATTATATTGAGCGAGCGATTTCTGTATTTATATATCTGGTTATTTGTTTTACGGATCTCGAAAACGCCTCTAAAGATTTTAGGTCTCATTCTTTGGAAAACTCGCTGAACGATATTGAAAGGATAATTAATCCTTGGAAAACAGATCATAATTTCGTCGTCTCTCGATAACACAAGATGCGTGTGCCTGTGTGGGAGAGAAACAGAATTATTTCCAGCTGTATAATCATAATCGATCAGCGAGAAATTTTATTTAGCTATAAACAATTTAATCGATTTGATCAACATAGTCTGATTTGTTGACATGACATGATAATCCTCCTAAACTAGAGTATATAATAATTTTCAAAGTAGATCATCATTTGACAATTTCAATTGATTAGTAAGTGTTATTTTGTTATTCAATTTGGTTTGTATATAATCTAAATTATGAATTTTTTGTTTTCAAATGTTTGAACAGAAAATTGAACCTGAGTTCAAGTGTATGGAAGATAACCTATTTTCTGGACTATTTATAGTGTATAAATCAAAATTCGGGGAAGAAACAGTTATGGGCTGTGCCTGTTAGTACTTCCCCAATCATTTTAAAGAATTGTGTTCGGTTTATAAAAAGTCAATAAATAAATAATAAAGCGAAACTCGGTGCCCCGATATTTATTATTCGTATGGCTTTTATTAATGGAGAGTCCCTGACGAAAGATCCACCTCGCCTGAATATATCATTTAAGCCGTCACGACTGTCATACTTCATCCGGAACCGACAATTTAACGTGCCCATCCGATAACTCTTGAGGTGAAACTTCATCATTAGCCTGACACCAGGGGCGCTTGTTTTTTAAGTGTTATTCAGAGACTATGTAATCACTTTATTTATAGTCACTGTAAAGTGTTTGTTTGTGTGGCAAAAATGGATAAGAAAATTGGGTTGATTTGAAATTGATTTGCCAGTTTATCAAATTAGATCCAAAATTAATTAAGAATAAATAATAAAAATTAAAAATATAAAGACTAAGCATTTCTATAAAATCTATAGTTTTTGACAATTTATTTGTATTTAATATGAATAGTTACCACAATATCAACTTCTCAACTACACAAAAAATCATTTAAAATGTTTTGACATTCAATGTTAAACTTCAACTCAATTAAAAAGTATTTCTTATTGGCGAATAGAATATAATTCATTATTATGAACAAAAATGAACAATAATTAATATATCTTATTATATTCACTTTTTGTGTAGTTGAGAAGTTGATATTGTGGTAACTATTCATATTGAATGAAAAAGACTAAGAAATTGTCAAAAACCACAGATTTATTGATACTTAGAAAGACCGGTTTAGGTTATTTTTTACAATGGTGTAACATTATCACTCTCTGAAAAACTAAAACTAAATACAACAGCAGCAGAGTTTATACTAGTACTGCAATTGGTCAAGGGCATGAACGCCTGACATTGGCACAGCTAGACAGTCTTCTCCCACTCAACGGTGTCATAAAAGAAGTCACTCACGGTGTCACTCAAAGTTGTCACAAATGGCGGCTTAAGCAACAGACTCGCCATGATAACAAGATTTACTTTCAGTACAAAATAAGAACCAAGAAAACAAGTGTGTGAAAGATAATAAAACAAATATGTAAATGGAAAACTATTGACTAATGCATATTTACAATGTTATTATTAAACTAAATTCGTAGTGTTTTATTGGCCTCATGTCAGAGGCCCTGAAATTGATCAGTTGCGACCTGAAAACTCTGACACCAGACCTGAGCCAGCCAGGTCACACGATATTATTATTATTGGTTGAAATGAATCTGGTCATTTTAACTATACTGGGAATTTTCCTTAATTCCTTAATCGTAGATTGACAATGGTGTAATAACTGAAACCGGTCTTTCTAAGTATCAATAAATCTGTAGTTTTTGACAATTTCTTAGTCTTTTTCATTCAATTTTATTATATTCCTATACTACAAACGCTATTTACTAAAGAAGTCAGTGGGTAACGCAGAGAATCGACAACCCTGTAGTCCTATCTTTCCCACTGGCTTTATAACGTCGTTCTCACTATATTATGACACCTCCACCGGCAGACTTCATCAACAGCCCAGTAATCAGATCAGTTTGATCACAAATCACAGATCACAAAATGAAGGACAAATCACAAATGGTCCGTCAAATGGGTTAATTGCTCTGCGCCACTGCAGCAGAAAAGTCTTCTTTGGGAATTGGACAACTCGTTTCACACTACACTTCAAACTGTAGCATTCCTTATGCAATGCTAACCATCCAACCCATGCCGACATTTTAGCATGCATTCCCCCGTGACAGATAGCTGGCCAAACGTTCTTCCTATTGACCCATTATACAGAGTGAGTCATATAGGAACCCTTCAATAAGTTGGAGACTGTTTGTATAAATAATAATGTCACTTTCAGGTTAAGTTATTGGTCAAATACTCTACCCTTTTGACGTACAACTGAATTTCAACCCCTCATAAGGGGGAGACTTATGATAAAAAAAGGGTGAATTGATTTTGATGATAACCTTGACACATATATTATACTAGCCGTCAGGCTCGCTTCGCTCGCCATATCCGTCTAGCCAGGGGGCTCCGCCCCCTGGACCGGATCGGACTGGACTGGATCGGCCAAGAATGAGATTAGCGAGCTCGCTTCGCTCGCCTGCATTTTTATCATGTTAGGACAATCCAGTCAGGGGTTCAGACTAAACGTCTGGCTAAACGGATATGGCGAGCGAAGCGAGCCTGACGGCTAGTAATATAATATTCCCAGGATTGAAGTAGCAGTGCCCAATAAATTTTTCCGCGATAAATGCATTTAAATCTTCAACTTGGTGCCAACCTAACAAAGTCAACTCAACTTAATGCCAACCTGACAAAATTATTAATTTAGTTGCCAGTTAACAACTGTTTCGAAGAGGTACTCTATCTAGATTATAGGTCTATAGTAACATATGATATCGAAAATTTCAATTATAATTAAGATATTGGGAGAAGAACATACATGCTAAAAGACGAACTTTAAACCCTTAAAAACAACCCTTAGAGTTAAAATATTGCCAAAAGATTTCTTAGTGCGCCTCTAAAGGGCCAACTGAACATACCCACCAAATTTGAACGTTTTTGGTCCGGTAGATTTTTAGTTATGCGAGTGAATGAGTAAGTGAGTGAGTGAGTGAGTCAGTCAGTCAGTGAGTGAGTGCCATTTCGCTTTTATATATATAGATAGATAGAAGAAGAAGATAGAAGATAATGTCACTTTCAGGATAAGTTATTGGTCAAATACTCTACCTTTTGACGTACAACTGAATTTCAACCCCTCATAAGGGGAAGACTTATGATAAAAAAAAGGTGAATTGATTTTGATGATAACCATGACACATATATTATATAGTGAGGTATCATTTTGTAAACTTTGAATATTGTTATATTATTGAAAATGTATGAAAAACTAATATGCTCCTGAATTTATGAATAAACTCCTCTGGATGTGTCGTCCAACTTCCAGAGAAATTATTATACTCAGGGGTTGTAACTCGAATATTTTAAATGTAAACATACAAAATGTTTGAGTTACAACCCCTCATTTCCTTAAAAACTAGAACTTCAATCAGCCGCCATTTTAGATACAAGTATCATAGAACATTATTTCTATCGATGCCATCTTTCTTGTTTTAAAAAGACCTTCAAAATAATGCACCACGCAATTCGAATTGTGATTTATTCCATGTTGATATAAATTCACGGAAGGACTGCATCCAAGAGCCTCTTGAAAGTTCCTTCTTGGAAATCTCAACATTTAATGAGATAGTATAGAGCATAATGTAGTAGATTCTATCATAGAGAAACAATAGCGTAAGTAGATATCCCATGGCATGGGGCGTTTATGTCGCAACTTTTACTGTTAT